>NW_023627807.1:0-358 GCF_014905685.2 Nematolebias whitei | reverse complement strand
GAGGCCTTTTGGTCGTAGTACGCTTTGCGTCCTTCAGCTGATTTTCCAGGTTTTTCTGGGCGAAAGCAAAAGTGTTTTTAAGGTGTCTTTCTAAGTCTTTCATGTATTGTTTTGTAGTGTAGGCTGTTGCCATGGCAGCATCGCCTGGTTGGTACAACAGGTGTAGAGGGAGAGTCATTTGTCGACCTGTCATCATCTCGAAAGGAGAGATGCCAGTCGACGTGTGTGGAGTGGCCCTTATGGCCATGAGGACCAGAGGGAGTTTCACGTCCCAGTCCTTGTGGTTTGTGGCTACGTATTTTTTCAAAATACTCACCACAGTCCTGTTTGCTCTCTCAACCTGGCCTGAAGCCTGTGG
>NW_023627806.1:879-2422 GCF_014905685.2 Nematolebias whitei | reverse complement strand
TCTCCGACGCTTCAGGGGTTTGTGCAACGGAACCTTGCTCACTTTTCGGATCCATTTCTAATTTTCTTTCTTTCCTATATTCTCTCATTCTTGTCAATTCCATTTCGCACTCCTTGTATCTTGCCGCTGCTCTTGTTTCAGGGTTTGTGGTGAGCCATCCCAATCCTGTTACTCTGGCAATCATTTTTACTAAGGGGTCATACTCTGCTGAGGGACTAATTACGGACACTATTGTTGCATCCCTTGGTGTCTCTATCTGTTGTATCCACCATTGTAACCATTTTTTAACTTCTTTTTTTGATTTTATCTCGCCTGGGTCTGTCTGAATTCCCTGCCAGATATGTGTACAGTAGTATACCCCAGTTTCTTCCATATATTTTCTCAGAGTTTGTACCAGGGTTCCCTCGTCTACCTTGAGGTTGCTTTCTATCAGTGCTTTTTTCACTGTTGGATGCCATGTGACATATCCTTTCCCATACAGGATGATTCGCATTTTTGTCACTCCTCCTGCCAACGGTTCTTCTGTACTCTGTACAGCTGACTTTTGGGTTTCTGTCTTTCCTTCTACTGGCTTCTGTTCTTCTTGGCTTGTCTGAGTCGGCTTGGAACCTCCTAGCTCTGCACTCGTCGATGCCCCTTCTGAGGCCATCGTTATGTCTTTTCTTGTCGGGTCAAGGTTGTCGGTCCTCAAAGTCTCCAGACTTTATCCTAACGTTTTGGACTAGGACAGACTAGCTCCTTGCCTACGATTCTGGATTATGGTCAGTAACCCTCGTAAGCCTTCTACCCCTCCTCACTAGCCTCTAGTGATCTATTGGGGGTACTAACTGGGGGGTCTCCCAGTCACTAACAGCTCCTTACTCTCTAGAGCTGCTCTATTGACGCCTATCAGTCCTCTGTAGCGCGTCTTCACTTCTGGTTTTTTTTTATTCCTTTAAAAATAGTCCCATCTGGGGTGCCATGTTTGCTTTCCGATAAGCAAAGGTAACCACTGGAAGTAGCGATAAGGACCTTTGCTTGCAGCCTCTCCTCCAAGGGATCCGGAAACTAACTTCAGCGCCGTGGTATTACCTATAGCTGTCTAAAGTAGCCTCATTAAGGCTGCAACGAGGTGATTCATCCAGAATATTAATGACCTTAAATCCGTGAGTCACACCCTGATCTCACTCTGTTACCTCGAACCTCCAAGTAGCAGGGATGGATCTTCTGGTCCAGAGAAACTCGCGTTGTGGCCGCTCACCTCTTACTTTAGCGTTACAATTGTTAACTGTTCTGGTAATCTTTAGGGCCCTGGAAATGGGCACAAGGGTGTTGTCACTCCGTAGCTATTAAACCTTTCAAAACCTCCTTTATTGGTGTTGGTAAGTGAACCAAGCATTACCATGTATTTGGTTGATAAGGGTGAAATAATAGTCCAGATTTATACGTTTTGCTTTGCTTTAATCAACAATTTGCGCAGGGGTACAGCAACAGGCACAGTTTTATAATGATTAATTTTCATGATTACACAGGATACTCTTTCTTCACTAAAATAAGGTAATGG
>NW_023627806.1:0-779 GCF_014905685.2 Nematolebias whitei | reverse complement strand
AGTACCCAGTTTAATACTCTTGAATTTATCCTGTATGCTAAATTTCTAATTTGATGAATTAATTTATTTAGACCAGAAGGACAGGGTAGTCCGCTTACTATGATTCTGAGGTGTCTCTCAGAGAATCTTTGTGTCAGTAAACGGCATATTTCCCGTTTTCCAGGAGGGAAATACGGGCCTTACCCAGGACAGGAGCAGCTTATGCCAAATTGAAGAAATCAGAGTTTTGGACGAGCCCAGGTCAAGCTTTTTTAGAAGTAGGACCCCTCTTCAGTCTGTTGTTGCAAGTGGAGACTTAATCCAATCCCATTTCAGTGGAAAAAGAAGTAAATCCCCAGCCTTGTCCCATACCGATATAATCCAACTTCTTTCGGGCGTCTCTGATCCTCTAACTGCTCTCTGCTGTAGTACCTTCTGTTCAGCTCTTCAACTCAGCTTTCGACTCTGCATTGACCAAGTTTCATCCGTTCAGTCTGTATTTAAAGACCTCTTTTTTCCTCCTCCTCTTAAGGAGGGGTTTTGGAAAGTTACATCATCTTTTTTCCAGTAACTTGTCTGTTGTTTTGCACCTCAACAGGTTCAGACCAGTTTTCGGGTACTTTCCAAACTTTGTTTTGCTCAAAAATGCGTCATCATGAGAGAGGCAAAGTTGAACCTCCTGACCTTCTGTTCTCCTTTCCTCGAGACAAGCCCAGGCCTGTCCTAGACGGGCATGTCCGGACTTGTTTACTGTTACATGAGGCCTCAGAACTGCTCTTTAACTTCAACACTTCACAAGT
>NW_023627805.1:0-2422 GCF_014905685.2 Nematolebias whitei | reverse complement strand
CACCAAGCGAGTGGGTCATTTATTAACAGAATCAAGTTTAACACATCACACATTTACATTAATTTGGCAGAATATGAAAACAACAACATAATCAGCTTTACAACCAGGAAACCATACGGCCATGGTTTTCCGTTGCTTCACCACAGACATTAATGAAAACATCTGGATTAATTTTCTAGCAGAAAGGAGAGTTTAAAGATGGAAAATTGAGATTTATCTTACAGAGAGATGTGTGAGGGAATTTATCTGTTTTAACCAGAACGTGCACGCTCCTTCGGAACTCAGCTTGTCCCAAACAGTACACTTTCGGTGAAGGTCGACTTTTACCTTTTCTGAAGATAGATCAGTTCCGGCGTGGAGTCTTACTTCCAACCACGGTTCAGCGTCTCAGTGAGACAGCCAAATACCTAGAGAGCCGTGTGAGGTTATCCAAACAGAAGTTATAATTCCCAAAATCGTCTCTGGTTCAGCTTGTTTGGTTTAGCAGCATCCATGAATGCCTGCGGTTGCATTCACGGACTCCCAAACTCTCTGTACTCTGGATTCCACAACTCTTGAACTCCCTGGAACTCTACGAACTCTACTGTTGAACTGGGAAGTTGCCACATTTAAACGGGCTATACTTCCGGTTCATTTGAGAGCCTCTGATTGGTGGATGGACCAGAACAGAGGTGTGGTTTGTGATGTAAGGTGTTATGGAAAGTCAAGGATAGAGATTAAGATTGTTTAAGAACAGACAGAAAGATTGTTGGAGAAAACCAGTCTTAGTGGCGTCTCTACTCAGTATCTTGCTGTAAAAGTTAAACATGACATTTCTTTTCAGTAAACTTCTTAGTTGACCGAAACCTGAACTCTAACACACTTACAAACTTGCTCACTTTCAAAGCAGACGATCAAGAAATTGAATCATTACTCTGTAATGTACTCTAACTTGATTTCACTTTGAATTGAGGAATAAAAATCATTACTACTGTTTAAGTAAATAAAAATGAGTAGTTCACTTCAACATGTAAACATTGTTTGAACTAACACAATTTGATTATCAAAACATTTGTAAAATAGTAATGATCATAGAGAATTGTCTTTTCCACTTGATTAATTCAAGACAGAAAGTCTCAGGATGGGTCAAACTGTATTTCTGGATTCAAATCAATGAAATGACAGTTTCTGTCCATCTGGTCAGTTTTGACATCAGGCTTAGTCCACTACAACATTCATTCATAACATCCTCATGACATTCATATATAGGAACTTGAGGTGGGCACATGGCTATGGGTGGTGGGATGACCTTACTCTCACCCCCTGTGCCTGTGCTCACTTACAACGGTTGCATTTAGACGCTAGGGTTTGGATAGAGTTGGGGTGGAGGGGAAACTGGCACCATGCCAGCCTTTGCTCCTTCTTCTTTCCTTTTTAATGGCACTATACAACAACACACATCAACAGCACATCTAGGGATGGGGGTGTATGTGTCGGGGTCTTATTTTTTATTTATTTTTTTTTCCTACCCACCTAGTTCCCTGACTGCCATTCCAGGGGTGGGGTCCGGGAGAAGGGCAGGCCGTCAGGTGTTGACCAGGACTATGTGGGGGTTCAGGGTCTAGGGGGTTGCCGTGAGCGGTGCTGGCGCTGTGCTCTCCCTGGGGTTGTTTGGACCCCCTGAGCTTGGCTCTTGGGTGCCAAGGTTGGCCCGCTGGCCGGGGTGGCTGCCGGGGCCTGGCGGGCGGTCAGCTGGGGGTGCGTGCTTGGTTGTTGGCGGTGTGTGGGGGTGGTCGGTGGCGTGTCCTCTTCATGGTGGGGGGGTGTCCTGTCGGCGGGGCATGGCCTGGGCCGGGTCTGGGGTATTGGCTCTTCTCCGCTCAAGAATGAATGGGTTTACCTCCTGGGTTTGGGCATGGGCTGCCCCCTGTAGAGGGCGGGTACATGTCTTGGACCTGGGGGGTATAGAGTGCGTATCGGGAATAAGAATGAAATGTATCGTTATTGTATGTCTTTGAGTGAGTGAATGTGAGACTGAGGTTGGGATTGTGGGATTGTGTCTGTGTATGAATGGGTATTTGTTAGGCCGAGACTCGGACTGCCCCCTCTTTGATACAACTGGGGGTGCTTGGCATCGCGCCCCTATCGTGCGGCCCCCTGGTGGGGTGTGCCCTTGCCTCCCGGCGCGCTTGGGGCCCTTGGTATCGGGGGCTGGACGCTTGGGCGTGTGTCGGCTCGGCCTGGTGTCTGCCTGGTGGGGCTCGGGTCCTCTGGCCCTGTCGGGCCTTAGCCTGGGTGGTGTGAGTCCTCGGTGCCCGGGCCTCGGTGCCTGGACGTGGACCTACATCGGTGCGGCGGGTGCCGACGGAGGACTATGAGTTTGTCGCTGTTGGCCCCGGGGGGTCACTGTATGTGGTTGCTGGTGGGGATCTTCCGGTTCTCC
>NW_023627804.1:0-2422 GCF_014905685.2 Nematolebias whitei | reverse complement strand
ACTTGAACGGATGGATGGATGGACATAAATATGCAAACACACAAATAAATCCTTTTAGTATTCTTCATGTAATGAACCAGAGAACAGTTTGTGATGTAACCCCACAGACACCAGTCAAGACGATGTAATCAGAACGAGGGAAATGAAGGCAGCTCAACTAATCACTTAAAGTATAAGCATCAGCAAAATACTAGCTTATTTATCTTGGTGTCATTCTTAACATTTTTTTTTATCAAAATTAACTTTTCAGGGAGATCCTAGAGTTTATTCTGAAATTCTAAAGAAACCAGTTATTTAGAGTAATAGGCAAATACAAAAATACATTTAACCTACATTGATTCTAAAGATCAGCCACTCTTTAGACTTATTTATAACCTGTGTTTATTTCCTCGTGTTCCTCCGTCCCACCAGCCACTTCTCCCAAAACTTTTCCACAATCAGTCCCTCAGTCCTGCAGTCACACCTGCTCCTGGTCTCGTTAGTCACAGCTGCAGCCACTCTTCCCATCTGGTCCATATTATCTATCTGTTTCTCACAAACCACCAGCTGATCATTGAGCATTTTACATGCCACTTCTGGTCCTTACTTCCTTAAGTTTTGCAGCTATAATAGCATTTTGTTTTGGTTTATAATAAAATGAGTTTATTTTTAGCTCCTTGGGTTCTATCTGTATTCTAGGTATTCTAGGTCCAAGGTCCTACTAAACTGTGATGCTCAATCTAAAAAGAAGTGAGATTGTTTTAAGCAATTCACAACTTATTCTGTTTAGCTGCTACATTTAGGTTGTCTTGATAAAGCGTGATGTTCATTGTAAATGGACTGCATTTATACACTCTATCTTATTAATATACTCAAAGCTCTTTACAACACAATCTGTGTCCTCACTACCCATTCATACAGCACTCTACTAGATCTCTACAAAGAATAATCAGAGCTTTATCACATTCATACACCGATGGGACACACATCGGAGGCAATGAGGGGTTCAGTGTCTTGCCCAGGGACAATTCGGCATGTGACTGCTGGTGGAATCGAACCCCCAACTCTTGCATTGGAAGACGACTGCTTTAACCACTCAGCCACAGCTGCCCCTTAGCACTGTGAAAATTATAATCAGAATCAACTTTATTGTCATTGCACCGAAGCACAGCAAAATTACGTTTCAGTACAGCCCATCCAAGTACACAAACAAACAGACATGGGGAGACGGAGGTGTCTGAGGCTGCGGCCTCACGGGAGGCGCTGACCTTTTCGTTTAGATAAGAAAAGAGAAACACGAGGTAAGTGGAGGTGTAGAAATAATCATATCTCACACTGTGTCCTAGAAGTGAAAGTTGCAAAATAAAAGCCTCAGCACAGAAGGGGAGGGAATAGCATCCGCATTCGTCGAGAGCAAGCAGGAAAAAAGTAAATAAATAAAATAATAATAATAATAAAGCATGAAGGTTATTGTAAATAATAAATGGACTGTACTTATGTAGCACCTTTCTGTCTTATCAAGATATTCAAAACTCTACAATATGTATGTGCCCTCATTTACCCATTGATATACATTATTTTTATAATCCAATTTATTTAATATTGGTGTGGTTTGGGGTGGAGAAATTATGTTTCATAATAGCTGACTGAGATTTATGATTATTCATTCCACTGTTTTACACACTTGTTCGTACGTAGGGAACTTTATTAGACAGCCATGACTATGATTTCGACACAAACCCTTCTTGTTTATCAAAGATTATGTTTACCACCTAAAATCTTTATGTGTTCATTTTTCTGATTTTTTGTCATGAAACCGACTTCATGCCTGTGTGCGCTGCAGGCTCACATCTCAAAGATGAAGACATCTGGTTTCCACAGCAGGTTTTCAGGAACTGACAACTCAGTGATTCCACAAAATTGAGCCGGGTCCCAAGAGATGCGCTCATTCTTCCACTGCTGCAGTCAATTACAAGTAGAATTACACAAACAAACACAGAAAGTAATCCAAAATATGCATTACAAATGTGATAAAGTTGATTTTCTTAATTATGCAAACTGACTGGCGTATAAATATAACATAAATGGAATTAAAGGGAAACTCAGGTGCTATTAATGAGGCAGTCAGCTCACCATTGTTGTCCAGACGAAAGGAACAAACGTTTGTGTTTTCTCCACCTGAGAATAAAAACAGATGCATCAAACACCCTGATCACATTTAAATGATGAATTAAACATCTACAATTGAATGCAGCACCAACCACTGCCAGGATGGCGTAAAGAAAAATGTCCAACTCCACCACCGTGGTGTGACTGTGGTCCAGAACGGGCCTGGTCAGTTTATACACACTGTTATCTACAGTCATGTTCAGGTAATCCAGAACATCCTGGTAACTGCAAACATTACCCAGCACCCCGTCTACAGAAAAACATGACAGATGAA
>NW_023627803.1:0-2423 GCF_014905685.2 Nematolebias whitei | reverse complement strand
GAGGATGACGAGGACGCTCGAGGAATAATAAAAATATATTTATTAAACAAAACAAAATCAAAATGCTGACAGGACAGCTACTCACATAACTGGAAACAGGCAGATCAGAGCTGACAGGACAAAAGGCTGATAACGACACCATGGAAGGATAATCCCGAGACAAAGACAAGACACCAGTGAACTGAATATATACACACACACACTGATTAGGACAATGACAGACACCTGCAGTGATTAACATTAGACACAGGTGAGATAGGGGCTGAACACAAGGGAAAACACTGAGTGCTAGAAACATGAGGAAAGAGACAGAACCAAAACCCCACAGTACCCCCCACTCAAGGGATGGCTCCAGACATCCCAAGGACAAGCTACATCCAACTTGGGTGGGACGTGGGACAAACCAAGACAAAGAAACACATAGGACAAGAAGAACAAAAAAAGACAAGAAAACCTGGGTAGCTAAACACAAAACCAAATCCAGGAACCCCAACCACAGTCAAGGTGGATGGTCAGGAGACCATCCAGGGCAGGACCAGTATTCAGGGGGATGGCCAGGAAACCATCCACAACGAGGCAGGAGATCAGGGGGACGGCCAGGAAACCATCCACCCCCAGGCCAGCGCTCCGGTGGACGGCCAGGGGACCGTCCATCTCTGGGTAGTGCAGGCGTCCATCTAAGCCCTCCTGGACTCAAGCAGGTGAGGACCTCATCAGACAGACCAGGGGGCGGACCAGGGGTTGAAGCAGGAACGAAGACCTCTGCAGACGGTTCAGGGACGAAGACCTCTACAGACGGTTCAGGGACGAAGACCTCTGCGGACGGGCCAGGGACGAAGACCTCTGCAGATGGGCCAGGGACAAAGGCCTCTGCAGATGGGCCAGGGACGAAGACTTCTGCAGAGGGACCAGGGACGAAGACCTCTGCGGTCGGGCCAGCAATGAAGACCTCAGCAGACGGGCCAGGAGCGAGGGTCTCAGACAACTTGGGAGCATGGTCCTCAGGTGAGCCAGGAGCAAGGACCTCAGCCGAAGAAGAGTTGGGAGCGAGGACCTCAGACGAGCCGGGAGCGAGGACCTCAGACGAGCCGGGAGCAAGGACCTCAGATGAAGAAGAGTCGGGAGCAAGGACCTCAGGTGAGCCAAGAGCGAGGACCTCAGCCGAAGAAGAGTTGGGAGCGAGGACCTCAGACGACTCGGGAGCAAGGACCTCAGACGAGCCGGGAGCAAGGACCTCAGCCAAAGAAGAGTCGGGAGCGAGGACCTAAGGTGAGCCAAGAGCGAGGACCTCAGCCGAAGAAGAGTCAGGAGCGAGGACCTCAGACGAGCCAGGAGCAAGGACCTTAGCTGAAGACGAGCCAGGAACCAGATCTGCAGCAGGTGCTGGAGTCAGGACTGCAGCAGGAGAGTCGGGTACCAGGACTAAAGCTGGAGAACCAGGAACAGGGACCAGAGACGGGGCTGCAGCTGGAGAACCAGGAACGGAGACCAGAGACGAGGCTGCAGCAGTAGGTGGTGGATCCGGAGCTGCAGCTGGAGAACCAGGAACCAGAGACGGCGCTGCAGCAGCAGGTGATGGATTCAGAGCTGCTGCTAGGGAGTCAGGAACAGAAACCAGAGCTGCAGCAGCAGGTGAACCAGGAACCAGAGCTGCAGCAGGTGGTGAAGGAGTCTGGGCTGAAGCAGGTGATGGAGATGAGGCCAGAGCTGCAGGGACAGGGTCCAGAGCTGCAGGAGATGGAGGAGTGTCCGCCTGAACCTCCTCGCGGCTGGGCGGACCAAGATACATCGCCCCCAGAGAAGCCTTCCACCGTTCCAGCTCCTCCAGTGAGGGAGGGCTTTACTGCTCCTCCGGCAAGTGTAGGCTTGGGTTCCTCTCCCCCAGAGAACTCCCCCCTTGCTCCTCCAGCGAGTGAGAGCCAGACCGCTCCTCTCGTGGACAGGTACCTACCCCCCAGCGAAATCTTCCACCGTTCAACAGGTGACCGAGGGCTGGGCTTCCCCCTTGCCTGCAAAGCTGTCTCCTCCATGCGCTGGATTCGGGGAGGACCAGCAGTTCTCCCCCCTCTCTCAGACGATCGTGCGGGACAGCCAGGAGGAGAACGAGGAGGAGGTGGGCAGCAGGGTGCAGCAGAGTGATGAGCAGATGAGGAGGAGTGAGACGGAGGCGCTGAGAACCCGGGTTTAATGGCCAAGTGGGTCCCAAAAAACTGATTCTTCTTTCTCTCCTCCTTTTCTCTGTCTCGTTGGGCGGTTTTATCCGCCTCACGGGCCAAAAACTCAAACAAAGTAACCATCCTCCCGCTGGGTTCAGTATGGTCTCAGGATTCTGTCAGGTTCGGCCATCAGGAGTGTTTGAAACCATGTGCAGGAGAGGAGGATGACGAGGACGCTCGAGGAATAATAAAAATATATTTATTAAA
>NW_023627802.1:0-2423 GCF_014905685.2 Nematolebias whitei | reverse complement strand
TGTTTTGGGACATTTACAGATTTGATACTATGCCGATTTTGCATAATTTCCCACCTACAAAAAAAGGAGAACGCTTTAATTTTTATTGTAGGACATTATATGTGTTTGGGGACATCAAGTCTGTTTGGAGACATGTTTGGGGACATTATATGTGTTTGGGACATTATGTGTCTTTGTCATATATGTGTTTGGGGACATTGTGTGATTTGAGGACATATATATGTTTGGGACATTGTGTGTGTTTGAGGACATATGTGTTTGGGGACATTATATGTGTTTGAGGACATATGTGTTTGGGGACATTGTGAGTTTGGAAACATTGTGTGTGTTTGGAGACATGTTTGTTGACATTATGTGTGTTTGGGAACACTACGTGTGTTTGGGGACATTATGTGTGTTTGAAGATATGTTTGGGGACATTATATGCATTTGTGGACTATATGTTTTTGGAGACATTCGTGTTTGCGGATACTGTATGTGTTTGGGGACATTATGTGTTTTGAGGACATATAAGTGTTTGGGACATTATGTGTGTTTGGAGTCATGTTTCAGGACATTATATGCGTTTGGGAACATTATGTGCATTTTGGAGACTTATGTTTCGGGACATTATATGTGTTTGGGGACGTTATGTGTGTTTGGAGACATGCTTTGGGACATTGTGTGTGTTTGAGGACATATATGTGTTTGAAAACGAGTGTTTTTGCAGACGTTTGTTGACATTATATGATTTTGGAAACATTATGTGTGTTTGTAGAACATGTTTGTTGACATATGTAATATGGGACACTGTGTTTTGGGACATTATGTGTGAATGGAGACATGTTTGGGGACGTTATATGCGTTTGGGAACATTGTGTGTTTGGGAACACTATGTGTGTGTTTGAGGACATATATTTGTTTGGGGACATTATGTGTGTTTGAGGATATATGTGTTTGGGGACATTGTGTGTTTGGAGACATGTTTTGGGACATTGTGTGCGTTTGAAGATGTATATGTGTTTGAAAACGTGTGTTTTTGCAGACATGTTTTTTGAAATTACATGTGTTTTGAAGACGTGTACTTGAGGACATATGTGTTTGGGGACTATATGTTTTTGGAGACAATATGCATGTTTGCGGACACTATATGTGTTTGGAGACATTATGTGTCTTTGGAAACGTGTGTTTGGAGACATGTTTGTTGACATAATATGTGTTTGGGGACACTACGTGTGTTTGGGGACATTGTGTGTTTGAAGACATGTTTGGGGACATTATATGCGTTTGTCAACTATATGTTTTTGGAGACATTATGCGAGTTTGCGGACACTATGTTTGGGGCATTATGTGTGTTTCAGGACATATATATGTTTGGGGGCAGCATGTGTGTTTGGAGACATATGTTTGGGGCCATTATGTCTGTTTGAGGACATATGTCTTTGGGGACATGTGTGTTTTGGGACATTTACAGATTTGATACTATGCTGATTTAGCATGTTTTCCCACCTACAAAGAAAGGAGAACTCAGTAATTTTTATTGTAGAACATTATATGTGTTTGGGGACATTAAGTGTGTTTGGAGACATGTATGGGGACATTATATGTGTTTGGGGACATTATGTGTCTGTCATATGTGTTTGAGGACATATATATGCTTGGGACATGTGTGTGTTTGCAGACAGGTTTGGGGACATTATATGTGTTTTGAAGACATTGTGTGTTTGAGGACATATGTGTTTGGGGACATTATGTGTCTGTCATATGTGTTTGAGGACATATATATGCTTGGGACATGTGTGTGTTTGGAGACATGTTTGTTGACATTATATGTGTTTGGGGACACTACGTGTGTTTGGGGACATTATGTGTGTTTGAAGACGTTTGGGGACATTATATGCGTTTGTGGACTATATGTTTTTGGAGACATTATGCGTGTTTGCGGACACTATATGTGTTTGGGGACATTATGCGTGTTTGGAGACATATGTGTTTAAGGACATATATATGTTTGGGGGCAGTATGTGTGTTTGGAGACATATGTTTGGGGTCATTATATCTGTTTGAGGATATGTCTTTGGGGACATGTGTGTTTTGGGACATTTACAGATTTGATACTATGCCGATTTTGCATAATTTCCCACCTACAAAAAAAGGAGAACGCTTTAATTTTTATTGTAGGACATTATATGTGTTTGGGGACATCAAGTCTGTTTGGAGACATGTTTGGGGACATTATATGTGTTTGGGACATTATGTGTCTTTGTCATATATGTGTTTGGGGACATTGTGTGATTTGAGGACATATATATGTTTGGGACATTGTGTGTGTTTGAGGACATATGTGTTTGGGGACATTATATGTGTTTGAGGACATATGTGTTTGGGGACATTGTGAGTTTGGAAACATTGTGTGTGTTTGGAGACATGTTTGTTGACATTAT
>NW_023627801.1:0-2423 GCF_014905685.2 Nematolebias whitei | reverse complement strand
AGAAAAACTACCGGAAGCAAACGGTGGGGCTGCAGCCAGTGCAACAGGTGATGCCCCGGTTCAGGACTCAGGTAATACTGATGCACAGAGCACTGACACACAGACACTGGACTTAAATCTAAATAACCCAGCCTCTGTGGATTCTGTTACTGAACCACAAAATGTGTCAGACCCCCCAGAGGCTGCAGAGCCTCAAAACTCTCCCTCTGCTGCTGGGTCTGGACAGGAGCAGGTGGTTCTAGAACCGGCTCCAGAAGACAAAAAAGTCACTGGAGTAATTGTAGACAATGAGCACATGCCTGTTGATGAGCCTTGCTCAAAGAATAAAAAACGAAAGCCTTCAAATGCTGGAGGTGTTTCAGCTAAACTAACTAAAGTTCCATTTCTGGTCTCTGGTAGTGAAGCTGAATCAGATTCTGACGTCGAGTCTCTGATTTCCTCTCAGCCTGGTCCCTCCGGTAAAAATTTCATCCCATTTTTTAGTATTAAATTTTTTTTGAAAGACACCAAAGGATTTAGAAATGTTAAGATTGAAGACTTCTTTCCTGATCTACAGCTTTTTATTGATTCAGCTAAATATTTTCAGAGGAACACTGATGGTGCAAGCCAGGTATGTTTTAATGACCAGGAGATTTACAGGTTAAGGAAGCTGGTTCTGAAAGCAAGACGACAAATTGTTGATGACTGAATTATGTTTTATCATCCTTTTGTCTGTTTTAGTTTTGGTTCAACTACCCTCCAACATCATGGGTGAAGTTAGAATAGGAAGTCTGAATATAAATGGAGGCAGAGATAAATGTAAAAGAGCTGCTTTGTTCAGACTGTGCTGTCTTAAAAACCTAGATGTTGTTTTTTTACAAGAAACCCACAGCACTGCTGATGATGAGGCAGACTGGAAAAGAGAATGGGTGGTAATATTATCCTGAGTCACAAAAACAGCACCAGCTGTGGAGTGGCAGTTTGTTTCTCCAAAAACTTCACTCCCCTCACCTTTAAGAGTGAAGAAATTATTAAAGGTTGACTATTGAAAGTTGTTGTGGAGCATGAAAATGTGACCATGGTGTTTATTAATATTTATGCTCCAGCCAATGGCAAAGATAGGTTGATTTTTCTAGATACCTTGTTTAATGTTCTTAAAGACTGTGATTGCAAGCAGTACCTGTTCTTGGGTGGGGACTGGAACTGTACTGTGAACAGCAGATATGACAGAAACCACTTGGAACCTCACTCTGCATCATCTACTCGATTGTTTCACCTGTTGGAGACCTACGAACTGGGTGATGTGTGGAGACACTTCAATGACAAACAAAAACAGTGCACATGGATGCACTGCAAAGACAATCTTATGTCAATGGCCAGACTCGACCGTTTTTATTGTTTTAAGCATCATTTTAATGTTGTTAGGAATTGCTCTATAAGCCTTGTAGGTTTCTCAGACCATTCTCTTGTTGTTGCCTACATCTTTATAAAGCCTGTCAAAGTCAGTAGTGCTTACTGGCATTTCAACACAGCTTTGCTTGAGGATCAGCATTTTAAGGTTACTTTTAAGTGTTTCTGGAAAAATCATGTGCTCCAAAAATAACTTTACATCATTGCAGCAATGGTGGGAGGTTGGCAAGGTCAATATCAGGCTTTTATGTCAGCAGTATACGCAAAATGTTACTAAAACCCTTAAGTCATCTATACATTTTTTAGAATCTGAGATTCAAAATCTGCAGCAACAGTTTGAGGCCACAGGCGATCAGCACTATGTAGGTTTAATCAAGGACAAAAATTTTGCATTGTCCAGTCTGCTTGGGGCGGCGGCACAGGGAGCTCTGGTTAGGTCCCGCTTCTATCAGGTTGCAATGATGGATGTCCCCTCATCCTGTTTTTGGGTCTAGAATGTAAAAATGGGCAAAAGAAAATTATACACTCCTTAAAATCCGACACGGGTGAGATACTGACTGATTTTGATACTATTTGGAAACATGCTGTCAGTTTCTATAGGCAGTTACATAACACTGAATATCAAGAACACCCAGCTGTGGCCCACAGTTTTTTATCAAGATCTTCCTCAAGTTAGAAAGAAAACTAATGATGCACTGTCAGTGGAACTTTCACTTGCTGAGCTTCAAGATGCCCTACAGAGCATGCAAAGTGGTAAAGCTCTTGGCATTGATGGGCTCCCAGTCGATTTTTATAAATCTCTTTGGCCAGTGATTGGGGAAGACCTGCTGGCAGTACTCAGCGACAGTCTTAGCCGCAAATGCTTGTCACTGAGCTGTAGGAGAGCAGTTCTCACCCTACTGCCAAAAAAAGGTGATCTGCTATTGATAAAAAACTGGAGACCAGTGTCATTGTTATGCTCAGATTATAAGATCCTATCTAAAGTTCTTGCCAACAGACTAAGGAAGGCAATGGAAGAGGTCATTCATCCTGAC
>NW_023627800.1:0-2424 GCF_014905685.2 Nematolebias whitei | reverse complement strand
TCGACTGCACTTCCATTAGATCATAACGATCTAAGTCTCCTGGAAAACTACCTGGATGACTTTGACAGATATTTAAGTAGCGAGGCGAGCCGATCCGGTCCTCTGAGTACCGATGGCACAGCCCTCACTGACCCAACCAGTCCATCTGATTCTGAGCCTCCGATCTTAACACCGGAAGGCTTGACCCATTCAGAAACTACTGAATCTGAAGGGTTACAGGTTGCCCCTATGCGGCTGAAACAGCTTCGTCAAATGCCCATTTTAGTTGCCACGACCCCACAAATTAGGAGGCAGGTCATAATAGAAAACATTACTCCTGTGGGTTCACCCCTTGTTGAGATCCCGCCGACCCTTCAGTCTTCTAGATCGGCTGACCTAACGGAGATCGACCCAGCATGTCAATCCGCTGTCCCGGCCCAGGAGGTCAGGGTACCCAGGAAGCGAGCGGCGCCAGATGAAGATCAGGCGGAGCAATCCACTTCGACCGCAGACCTGGACAACATGACGGTGGTTGACTCCTGGGAGGGAGAACAGGAGGGCTAGGTTATAGCGAACCTGGTGCCAAAGAGGAGAATGATCCGACTTCAAGAAGGGGGTGTCAATAAACCAGGTGTCTGTGGTGGTAATGCATGAACAGACCACCAGCTTTAAGAAAAATGAAGCCTGATCAAAAGTTCTCCTCAGCAGCAGAAGGACTGAACTCCTGCTTTAAATCAAGCTGAAAATGATAAAGTAACCAAAGAGTTTTTACTGTTTTGATAACGTGTAACTAAACTGTTTTACTGTGTACTAATAATCAACACATAATCAATTAATGGAAGTGTTAATCTTTAAAACATTGTATAATCTTATGTAAGATTGTGTGATTCACTTTTGGTAAAGTAAAGAGGCCTCATGTAACAGTGAAACATGCCTGAACTTGTCCACCTAGGACAAGTCTGGACATGCCTCGAGCAATAGAGGAGAACAAGAGTCAGAGAGTTCAAACACAACTCATCTCATGATGACTCATCTTTGAGCAAAACAAGTTCTGGAAAGTACCGAGAAAACCGGTCTGCACCGGTTGAGGTGCAAAACAGCAGAGAAGTTACTGGAAAAGAGATGATGTAATTTTCCATAACCCCTCCTTAAAAGGAGGAGGGATGAATGAGTCTTTAAATACAGATTGACCAGAACAATACTGGGTCCATGCAGAGTCGGAGCTGAACTAAGGAGCTGAGCAGAGAGAATTACAGGCATGGGGCAGCTCATCAGGATCAGAAGGAGCCCAAAAAGAAGATTGGATTTTACCAGTTTTGAGATGATGATGGAAGTTAACTCTTTTCTTCACTAACATGGGATTGGATGTAAGCTTTCTTTCGTCAACACTCGAACTGGATGAGTTTCCTACTTCTAAAATTGCATGACCTGGGCCCGTCCAAACTCTGATCTTCTAATTTGGAAATAGTTGCACTTGCCTCAGAGGTCGGCCTGTGTCTCTCCCCTAGGGAACAGGAAATTTGCCCTTACCCCCACAAGTGTCTCACTAAGGGGCATTCCAAAATCATGGTAAGCGGACGACCTCATTCTTACTCTGCTCTAATTAAATTGTTTCATCAAATTGGAAGAACAGCATACAGGATAAATTTGGGAGTACTAAATTGGCTACTAGTGAGATTTGCTCGAAGGTGTTTCTGGTTCATGAGGGAGCTGAGAGAGAACATTTTTTGGCTTGAGTTGTGAAAGGTTTATGTGAAGGCAGTATCTGTAAACCCTCAAGGGCTCTTGAGGTTTAGAATTTCCACAGATAGTAGTCATCGCCTTGTTTAGGGAAGAAAGTGTATCCTATGTACTCATGATAAATTACTCATTATAAAATTGTGCCTGTTGCTGTACCACTGCGCAAACTATTGATTAAAAGCAAAGCAAAACGTACAAATCTGGACTATTATTTCACCCTTAAAGAGCAAAACATGGAAATGCTTGGTTCACTTAACAACACCAATAACAGGAGGTTTTTGTAAAGGTTTCCTAGTTGATAAACAACACCCTTGAGCCCGTTTCCAGGGCCCTAAAGATTACCAGAACAGTTAACAATTGCAACGCTAATGTGAGAGGTGAGCGGCCACAACGCGAGTTTCTCTGGACCAGAAGACCCATTCCCTGCTGCTTGAAGGGTCGAGGTAACAGAGTGAGATCAGGGTGTGACTCACGGATTTAAGGTCGTTAATATTCTGGATGAATCACCTCGCCGCAGCCTTAATGAGGTTATTTTAGACAGCTGCTGGTAATACCATGGCGCTGAAGTAAACTCCCGGACCCCTTGGAGGAGAGGCTGCAAGCAAAGGTGCTTATCGCTAATTCCAGTGGTTACCTTTTGCTCATCGGAAAGCAGACACAGCTTAATAATAATAACTAATAGTTTTGGTTTTACTGTGGCTTATT
>NW_023627799.1:0-2424 GCF_014905685.2 Nematolebias whitei | reverse complement strand
ATCATAAACTCCTGAACAGCAGGAGCATTAATGCCAGACTCAGAAGAGAACTGATGCACATCTACCATCATGATGGTTTGTGCTACTTAAATTTGTGTTTATATATATATATATATATATATATAGTGTTTTCTGTTGTTTTTTATTGTAGTTATGTGCAGCTTTTTTCTTCTTGTTCATCATTTCCCTCAGCTCTTCACACCTGTGTCTCATCTGTTCGTCATACACACCTGATTCTCATCCATTAATCGTCCACCTGCCAGCGCTATCTATCGGCCACTCCCACTTCTCCGCTGCAGAACGGAGATAAGACAGAGGAGTGAGGAGGGAGGAGGAGCTGCAGGAGGAAGCTTCTCCTGCAGCTATGGGCTGCAAGCAGGTGCTAAATAATTTAAAATAATTCATTTTAAATAAAAATTCCATGCCGATCGTGCGGCTCATCCATCAATCAGCCAATTGTGTCATGTCTAATCTTACTTTGAAAGAAACTTTGGTGTACAATTTCTTTAAACAGTTGTACCTGCAGCGTTATAATTTAATAAAATTCACTGGGAGATTGTTATATCTACTTTAAATATTTGGCAGTGTTCCCATGTCAGCTCACCGTATCCTGAGTCGGACCCTCCCTCCTTCCCCTCCGGGTCGCCTAAACCTACCCTGCGTCAGCCTTCGAAGGCCCCAGGTCTGTTCAAACACATGCCAGAGCCACGCTTCAAATATGGATCATTTTGAGCTACACGGCATCAATTTTCTTGAATTCTGACGCGTGTAGGCAGGTTTCAGAAGGGTATTCAATCACAGTTCAATGACACTCCACTCTCATGCTCTCATAACACATAATCCACTCCCACAGCCCACTTATGGGCTCAAAACGCAGCGCTTTAATCCGTCATGTGGTTAAAATAAAGTCCTCGTGGAGATCCTGATCCTGTTTCTCCTTGCAACCTCCAACCTTCAATCTGTGGAGCAACCGTTCAAAATCCCTGCAAGATGGCACTGAACATCACCAGCTTTTATTTATTCACTCAATGATACAAAACTGTTTTAAAAACCCATTTTATCAGCTAAAGTGGAAATGTTTTGAATTTCATTGACTTCATCATTTCACCAGTTCTAGATGTCCCTTCAGAGATGTCTGCACATTCTAATAAAATGTGTCCAGTGCATTATATGATATTTTGCTGACAGACATGCACCGCTGACTCCAATATTTAAAAGCTAACTTTTAAACAAATTTTGTGCAATCAGTTGGTGCTTGTAGTATAAGTTGGGGATGACTCTCAGCTACTACCACCCCAAACTGTACCGCAACATCTGTAAAACATGGCAGCCATTTTTGTCTTTTTGTTTCTGTCACGGAGCGAAAAGTGGAATTGTAAAAACTCTCCGTTCATCTGTCCGTGTTGTGAGCATGATCCGAGCTGATTTCATCATTTTATGCTCCTTTCAGCTTCTGTCTGCTAAATTCAGCTTTTTTTTCTGCTTTTCAGCTACATTTGTTGTATTTTTCTGCTAATTTAAGCTTTTTTTCCTACTCATTTAAAAAAATTTAATTTAAGATTTTTTGTAATCTGTTTAGCCTCTCTTATTCAGTTTTATTCAGCTTTCTCTATACTTTTCTTTCGTTTTTCTGCAGCTTTCCACTTTTATTTTCCTGCGTTCAGCTATTGTCAGCTGTTCAAATTCTACCAGGTTAGAGATTAAACTTTTTCAGCTTCTTCAGCAGCAAAAAAACATTCAGCAATATAAACATTCACACTGTATTTTCACAGGAAATGACTTTTCTCTACTTTACTTTGTTTCAGTATTCAAACTTATCCTCTGAGAACCCTGAAAACACACCTCTGGCAAAATGTCAGTGCAGTACTTTTGATGTAGAACTCCACACCTGTTGGCATAGAAACGTCTGTGTACCTGTCAGAGGAAATGTTTTGGGTGATGTACGTTTTGATGAATCTGCCATCCTTGCCTCTGGATCCGTTCCTTCTCACTGAATCAAGCCCAGCAGCCGAATCTGGCAACAAATCCGTTTTTTCCCTCGCAGCTCAGTCGAACAATGAAAAGTTTAATCATCAGAGACAGACATTAATTGGTGGCTCACTCCATTATTTTACAAAATGACTGTTTTAATTCCAGTTTGGGTGGCATTTTCTCTAATTACTCACATTTTATGACCATACCTGAAAGCTGAACCTCAGCTGAAACATGACTAGGCAGATTTTTTTAACATGACTTTTTGACCCTTATTGAATATTTCAAAGTACCGAAGAATGTAATGTAATTACGATGAAGGTGAGTTTGTGTAGCGTCACCGTCACATCAGATTGACGGGACATCCTTGAAAGCATTTATTGAAGTCAGAATATTGACTGGAAGGAGGCCTGTCACGATAACAAATTTTGCTGGGCGATTAATTGTCTCTGA
>NW_023627798.1:0-2425 GCF_014905685.2 Nematolebias whitei | reverse complement strand
AAGGAGAAATCCCACACAAGACAGGCTCTAGAGCAATGTGGATATCCTAACTGGGCCTTCCTAAAAGCAGAGAAGAAACTCAAACAGGACTCCAGTCAGCCAACAGGTGAAAAGGAGGAACCCAGACCCAGACCAGTGGTCATTCCATATGTTGAGGGAGTATCAGAGAAACTGAGACGTTTATTTTCTAAACATAAAGTCCCAGTGGCTTTTAAACCCCAAAATACATTACGGCAAAGACTGGTTCATCCTGTCGTGGACCGTTACCACGTCATGTTCAAGACAGCTGAGACATCGCCCTCGGTATAAAAGATTTATTTGACAAACAGGGGTTACAGGTATTCAGAGACAAACAATTACATTTGTAAAATATATGCATATATTTGGAGCATTAAAAGAACGAACCGTCTCGGTCTGGTCTTCCCCGGAAATGCTCACTGGGCGTGTGTCATTTCTGGCCTTTTATCAAAGTTTGAGAAGGCTAGCTCTTCTGATTGGTTTAGCCCTTCGGTTGCCATGGTTACTGATCTAGCCTGCCCCATGAAGGACGTTAGTCTACATTCTACAGATAAGAAGTTTATGGCACACTGAAATCGGTTCTTTGTTTTAGCTCTGTTTCAGTTTAACTTGTGTAGATGAACAGATGCTGATATATTCATCAATTAAAATGGGTTCACTCATCTTTCTGGACTGTGTGATGTACGTGCGTTGAATTTAACAGAGATGTGGACGTGAGACGTTAATTATCTTTGACTCACCAAGCGAGTGGGTCATTTATTAACAGAATCAAGTTTAACACATCACACATTTACATTAATTTGGCAGAATATGAAAACAACAACAGAATTAATCAGCTTTACAACCAGGAAACCATATGGCCATGATTTTCCGTTGCTTCACCACAGACTTTAATGAAAACATCTGGATTAATTTTCTAGCAGAAAGGAGAGTTAAAGATGGAAAATTGAGATTTATCTTACAGAGAGATGTGTGAGGGAATTTATCTGTTTTAACCAGAACGTGCACGCTCCTTCAGTTATCAGCTTGTCCCACAGTACACTTTTGGTGAAGGTCGACTTTTACCTTTTCTGAAGATAGATCAGTTCCGGCGTGGAGTCTCACTTCCAACCACTGTTCAGCGTCTCAGTGAGAACAGCCAAATACCTCGAGAGCCGTGCGAGGTTATCCAAACAGAAGTTATAATTCCCAAAATCGTCTCTGGTTCAGCTTGTTTGGCTTAGCAGCATCCATGAATGCCTGCGTTTTGCATTCAGGAACTCCCAAACTCTCTGCATTCTGGATTCCAAAACTCTTGAACTCTACTGCTCCACTTGAACTGCTGCTCCATCTTCAAGACTGAGCTTACAGCAGCTTCAAGACTGAGCTGAACTCTCTACCAGAACTCTTCTGGAACTCTTCTACTCTCTTCTGTTGAACTGGGAAGTTGCCACATTTAAAATGGGCTCTACTTCCGGTTCATTTGAGAGCTTTTGATTGGTGGATGGACCAGAGCAGAGGTGTGGTTTGTGATGTAAGGTGTTATTAAAAGTCAAGGATTGTTTAAGAACAGACAGAAAGATATCATGGAAAAACCAGACTTCGTGGAGCCACCTCTCCTGTATCTTGCTGTAAAAGTTAAACATGACATTTCTTTTCAGTAAACTTCTTAGTTGACCGAAGCTTGAACTTTAACACACTTACAACTTTGCTCACTTTCAAAGCAGACGATCAAGAAATTGAATCATTACTCTGTAATGTACTCTAACTTGATTTCTCTTTGAATTGAGGAATAAAAATCATTACTACTGTTTAAGTAAATAAAAATGAGTAGTTCACTTCAACATGTAAACATTGTTTGAACTAACACAATTTGATTATCAAAACATTTGTAAAATAGTAATGATCATAGAGAATTGTCTTTTTCCACTTGATTAATTCAAGAAAGAAAGTCTCAGGATGGGTCTAAACTGTATTTCTGGATTCAAATCAATGAAATGACAGTTTCTGACCATATGATCCTAAGGTCATTGATTTGACATCAGGTCAAGTTCACTACAGTCCCCCCTTTGGAAATCATCGCCTGTCCATGGGGATGAATTCCAAACATGAACTTACGCCTTCGAATGTCCTTGAGCTTGATGTAATCCAGAAAGGAAACAAGAGTCAAGAGTAATCCAGCAAGGAAAACAAAAGTCAAAAGTAATCCAGCAAGGAAAACAAAAGTCAAGGTAATTCCACAATGTTCTTGGTTATTCCATTGTGTTGATGATAATTCCATAATGTTGTTGGTAATTCCATTGTAGCAATGCTTTAACCCCTTGGAAACAGAGTCTGTAATCCACTGGAAAAAGTCATATAATCCACAACGGTAAATCTACAACGATTGGAAGTGTTGATTAATCAGCATACAGAGGGGTACCCTTGG
>NW_023627797.1:0-2425 GCF_014905685.2 Nematolebias whitei | reverse complement strand
TCATTACCCAGGCTCCTCTCCTGCAGAGCACGGTTTTATTTACCCCCGAGGAAGGACAGAAATAAACAAAGACCACTGCTGATGGAATGATGGAAACAAAACACCATGGCAGCAAAAGGTTACAGTGGTTGTTATCCTGTTCAGTGGCTGCTGGGTTCCAGTCATAACAAAACCTCCAAAACATTTGCAACAATGTCTCAATTATGCAAAAAATGTCACAACAAAACTGCAATGCGCATGTTAATCATGTCATTTAGGAATTTTAAGCATGAATAAAGGACTAGCTGTAGACCGTGTCACATTAAGATTTATAGTTTAGCTAAATGTACACATATATATTGTGTAACATCGATACATATAGTAAATAAAAATGACATAAAATTAGTTAAGGTCACATTTCTCATTAGAAGATTCAAACTTCTGGGAGAAAAAGCAAAATACTGTATTTTTAATGACGAGACAAGTTTTTTTCCAACAGTCACTATACAACATCATCACTGTAGCTACAATGATTTGAAAGTAAATATAAGGTCAAAGCCTTTTTTTAACAAACTGTCCAATTAGAAAAGTTTAAGTTTTTTTTAATTATATCAAAGGTCGTGTTATTCAGAAAAAACAAAAATAATTTGATTAGATACATTTACTTTGTTTTTACTGTGAAAACTAATTGCTGACATGAAAATGTCGCTTCTACAGTAATACTTGCGTCAAACATTTAAGTTTTATTTGCTGCTCTTAAAAATGTTTTAGTGACTATTATGTTCATTTTGAACACCTTCAATAAAAAATACCTGAAATGGTATCAATCTTTAAACCATATGTTTTTAGACAGCTTTAGTATTATTTCTGGATCTATGACATCCATCCATCTATCTATCCATCTATCTATCTATCTATCCATCCATCCATCCATCCATCCATCCATTCAATGTCTTTCCATTCTTTTCCTTTCAGGGTCGGATGGAGTTGGTGCCTATATTCAGCAGTCATTGTGTGGGAGGCAGGGTGCATTCTGGACAAGTTGTTCATCACAATATATATAAAGTTCATCACAATATATACAAAGTTCCTCACATTATATATAAAGTTCATCACAGTATATATAAAGTTCATCACAGTATGTATAAAGTTCATCACAGTATGTATAAAGTTCATCACAGTATATACAAAGTTCATCACATTATATATAAAGTTCATCACAGTATGTATAAAGTTCATCACAGTATATATAAAGTTCATCACAGTATGTATAAAGTTCATCACAGTATATATAAAGTTCATCACAGTATATATAAAGTTCATCACAGTATGTATAAAGTTCATCACAGTATATATAAAGTTCATCACAGTATATACAAAGTTCCTCAAATTATATTTAAAGTTCATCACAGTATGTATAAAGTTCATCACAGTATAAATAAAGTTCATGACAGTGTGTATAAAGTTCATCGCAATATATATAAAGTTCATCACAGTGTGTATAAAGTTCATCACGGTATATATAAAGTTCATCACAGTATGTATAAAGTTCATCACAGTATATATAAAGTTCATCACAGTATATACAAAGTTCCTCACATTATATATAAAGTTCATCACAGTATGTATAAAGTTCATCACAGTATATATAAAGTTCATGACAGTATGTATAAAGTTCATCACATTATATATAAAGTTCATCACAGTATGTATAAAGTTCATCACAGTATGTATAAAGTTCATCACAGTATATATAAAGTTCATCACAGTATATATAAAGTTCATCACAGTATGTATAAAGTTCATCACAGTATGTATAAAGTTCATCACAGTATATACAAAGTTCATCACATTATATATAAAGTTCATCACAGTATGTATAAAGTTCATCACAGTATATATAAAGTTCATCACAGTATGTATAAAGTTCATCACAGTATATATAAAGTTCATCACAGTATATATAAAGTTCATCACAGTATGTATAAAGTTCATCACAGTATATATAAAGTTCATCACAGTATATACAAAGTTCCTCAAATTATATTTAAAGTTCATCACAGTATGTATAAAGTTCATCACAGTATAAATAAAGTTCATGACAGTGTGTATAAAGTTCATCGCAATATATATAAAGTTCATCACAGTGTGTATAAAGTTCATCACGGTATATATAAAGTTCATCACAGTATGTATAAAGTTCATCACAGTATATATAAAGTTCATCACAGTATATACAAAGTTCCTCACATTATATATAAAGTTCATCACAGTATGTATAAAGTTCATCACAGTATATATAAAGTTCATGACAGTATGTATAAAGTTCATCACATTATATATAAAGTTCATCACAGTATGTATAAAGTTCATCACAGTATGTATAAAGTTCATCACAGTATATATAAAGTTCATCACAGTATATATAAAGTTCATCACAGTATGT
>NW_023627796.1:0-2425 GCF_014905685.2 Nematolebias whitei | reverse complement strand
CAACCTCCATCAGATTGTCCAATAACTCTTTTGGGTTCATGCTGTCCACCTGTTTATCATTTGGATGTAAGGATTCTGTCAGCAGTGCTAACGCTTTCTCTAAACAGTCCTTCATCTCATAAGGATCAAAATCCTTTTCTATCACACCTGTCATGGTATTCACTGTGTAGCACTTTATCTGGTTAAAACAGTTGCCAGCTTCAGATATTTTACAGGTAAATATTTGTATTCAAGTGAGCAGTGAGTTTCACACACTTTTTAAGCTCTGGGTTTACACAAAAGTACTGTTATAAGTCAACTTATTCAAATGTGGGCACCTGTCATAGGTTTTACCCCAATTCATGAATATTTAAGTAAATGCTTCTCTGCAGTGTTACTTTTAATGTGCTTATTTTTTAACAGATACTAGATTACCAAGCTTCTCAGTGTTTTTACTCTAAAGCACTGAACTTAATAAACCTGCAATTTTTCTAAAAAGTCTCACAGCAACATCAGTTTAAAAACGCTTTTTAAACCGTTCTATTCCAGAAATTCGCTATTTTAACAGTTACTCATTGAACCAGGTGGGTGAAAAGAAAAGAAAAATGATGATGAGGAATAATCAGTCTCCCCCTCAGGAAAACTGTTATACTCCTCTTCTCCTGCCATTATCTTCTATTTAAAAATTAAATAAGAAGATGTAATGTTTTAGGTGGTAAACATAAATCATAAAAGTTTCCTTTTTCTGATATATTTACTCTTATTTAGTGTTCTAGCAATTAAACGTGTATTATCTTTTCAACAAATGAGTAAACTTATCAACTCTGTGAATATCTGAACTGTATCTTTTAAAAAGTTTCTAATTTTTCATTTTGCACCTCCGTTTGAGGAATTCAGTGAATGAAAAATGTCCTAGTAAATGCCTTTCTTGCATAAATACCTTAATCACTTTTTAAATGCAAGATAACAGTAATAATTCAGCTTGAGGAACGTTTATTAACTCAAAAATGCCCGTAGCAGACATAAGCACATCTAATTTCACCAAAAATAACCTAAAACGAAGTGAAACTGTGATTTCAAGTTTCTACAGGAGGGGGCAGTGTTACCTTTCTACCAGCAGGAGCCTATGACATCTTCCTGTGGACGTTCTGTTGACATCCTGTCGTTAGCCGCTTAGCTTAAAATTAGCATCGGCTAAACTCGGTTAAATCAACATTTCTGAACGTATTTCAAGCTAAAACGTGGCGTTGTTTCAACAAGCACGACTTCTTTGCATGAAACTGAGTTTTGGGGACATGTGGCAAATTTTATTTAGTGATTTTAAGCACAGAAAAGGCTTCGGTGCAACCGAGCTCATTTCCGGGTCACGTGACTGAATCTACCAATCATAACAGCGCGGGGGTGGGCTTTACATCGCTGACATCAGATTTAGTGACGACAGACACGTCTCTCAGCCAATCAGGGCTTTCCACACGGCCGTTTTCAACCAATCACAGATCGTTTTTCCAGCTAGCGTGTTAGCATTAGCCTGAACAAGTCCGGTCAACTTTTCGTCTATTAAACTGTCAAAATGTACCATTTTCTGTTAAAAATGTAACGAATCAACTGTGAAAGCTTCACTGAGACTTCGCTCAGTCCTTAAAACGTTTCTCCAACCATTTAAAACAACTCGTTCGGACTTATCAGAACCGAGCCGGGCCAGAACCGGGTCTGCAGCAGAACCTCCGTCCGGACCACAGTTTAAACAGAATAAAGCGTTTTAACTCAAACCCAGCTTATGTTACAGAACAGATGTACAAATTCAGCTGTCAAAAAGACACATTGACTCTCAATATCAGCTTTCAAAACATCACTAGCTGCAAGCATTGCTGTATTTTCTCTCTGAGCATCTCAGCTGCGCTGCGTTTCACACAGCCACAATCTGCACTCTTCATGCCAACATGTAATTCAATTGTTACATGAATAACACAGTCCATTTATGAAGCGTACGAGGCCACCAGATGTAGATAAACATATGCTGTATATATTCATAAATTAAACGGATTCTTTCATTTTTCTGGACTGGATAATATCGTGCATTGAATAATTAAAAATGTAACGTGAGACGTTAATTATCTTTGACTCACCAACGACAGTGGGTCATTTATTAACAGAATCAAGTTTAACACATCACACATTTACATTAATTGGCAAAAATTGAAAATAACAACAGCTTATTTAGGCTAGTTTTACAAGGAGGAAACAATACGGCGATTGTTTCCCTTGCTTCTGGATTAATTTGCTAGCAGATAGAAGAATTTTAAAGATGGGAAATTAAGTTTATCTTGAGAGAGATGTGTAAAGGAATTTGTCTGTTTTAACCAGAACAACACGCTCCTTCTAGACCAGCTTGACCCAACGGTACACTTTGGTTGAGATCCACTCTTTACCTTTGCAGATGATAGTT
>NW_023627795.1:0-2426 GCF_014905685.2 Nematolebias whitei | reverse complement strand
TGTGTGCGTGTGTACTTGTGGGCTTGTGTGTAAATGATTGTTGGGTGGTAAAGAAGCAAAGAGAAAAATAAAAAATAAAAAAAAAGAATGACGAAGAAATGCGTTAGCAGATACAAAAAGAAAAAGAAAATAAGTGGAGAAACAAACAAACAAAACAGCTGTGACACCGTTCACCTTCACCCGTGCAGACACCCGAGCTGTGCTTTACATTTTATTTATAAATGCCAGTTAATTTAGTTCCATTATTACCATTTAAATCATCACCACTAAACCCCAGCTGCAGGGCCACCGTCACCAAAAGCCAGACTTTAAATAGTTCCTTACTTTCCTTTCATAGTTAGTCCAATTCATACTCACACACTAATATATATATATATATATATATATATATACATATATATACATATATATATATATATATATACATACATATATATACACATATACATACATACATATACATACACATATACACATACACATACATACACATATATACATATATATATACATATACATACATACATATACACATACATATATATACACATATACATACATACATACATACATACATACATATACACATACATACACACACACATACACATACATACATACATATATATATATATACACACATACACACACACATACACATACATACACACATACATATACATACATACATACATATACATACATACCTACTTATACACACATATATACATACCTACATACACACACATATATACATACCTACATACACACACATACATACATACCTACATACACACACATACACAAATATACATACATACACATACACACACATACACATACATACACACACATACACATACATACACACACATACACATACATATCCCCACACATACATACATACATATACATATATATACATAAAGAAAGAAAGAGAGAGAGAGAAGAAAAAAAAAGAAAGAACTCATTGTTGAAGCGAACCTGGCCCATCCGTGGACCTGACCTGGCCCACGGTCATACGTTGAACAGCCCGGCTTTAAACCAAGCTGTTGTTCCTTTTAATAAAGCCATGGAGTGATGTCTCGTTCCCTGAACAGCTGACCGTTAACATAAAGTTTATCTACAGCAACTGTAGCCCTGGCGCCCTCAGACATGAATTTTTTCCTGATTGGAAATAAAATTCGCCTCCGATCGAGTATTTCTTTAGGAAACTGATCATTAACGCTGAAATCTTTCCCACGCAGCTCTCTGCCCTGACTTCTCACCTGCTCTTTCTGTTTATAATGCTCAAATTTAGCTATAATTGGGCGAGGTCGTTTGTTATCGGGCCTCTTACCTCCGAGCCGGTGAACACGATGGAAAGTGAACTTTTTTACGGTCTCACTTGGGAGTTTCAGCTCACGTTGGATAAACTCACGGATCGTCGCTTCTGCGTCCTCCTCACCTCGTTCAGGGATCCCAGAGAAGACAAGATTATCCCGCATACTCCGAGCTTGAAGGTCCAGGATGGACTCTTTCATTTTCCTGTTATCTCCGGATATCTGCGTCATCCTCTCTGTGAGATCTTTAACGTCTCCCCTCAGAGATTGGTTTTCTGCAGCTAGCGACGCCACCTGAGCTTGACTGAACTCCAGAGATTCCCTCAACGCTTGAAATTCTTTGTGGAGAGCTTCAACGAGAGCCAGTCGGGCATCTAAACTTGTTAACTTTTTGTCGATGGACTCCAGAACATCGGTGAAGCTTTTCTCAGGAGACGTGGACGCGCCGCTTGAGCTCTCCGAACGCGTGCGCTTGGATGTTGGAGTAGCGGTGGGCGCGGTGTTCTGAGGTTTACCCATCACTATATTATCAAAGCACGCGTCCAGGTAGCTCTCAAGACTGTCCAACGTCTCCTCGTCCAGTTTGTTTTATTGAAACAAAAAAAGCACAGGTTAGTAATAACAAAAAATTTATGAAAAATATTAATATATTCGATTGTTTTACCTGAGTTTAATTTATTTTAATTTAATTTGTTTGGTTTACCTGAATTTTGTCATTTACTTACGCTGCACAGCTCCTACGTGATCTCAGCCGCTCATCACCAGGTGACACCAAAAATCGACCAAGAAGTGATTTAAAGATGAAAATATACCTGGGCCCCTTTACTTTCAGTGCAGCAAACTCACTCCAGAAGTTCAGTGAGGATCTATGAATGATCCAATGTTGTCCCAAATGACTGATGATGATAAATAGAATCCACCTGTGTGTAATCAAGTCTCCGTATAAATGCACCTGCTCTGTGATAGTCTCAGGGTTCTGTTCAAAGTGCAGAGAGCATCATGAAGACCAAGGAACACACCAGGAAGGTCCGAGAGACTGTTGTGGAGAAGTTTAAACCTGGATTTGGATACAAAAAGATTTCCCAAGCTTTAAACATCCCAAGG
>NW_023627794.1:0-2426 GCF_014905685.2 Nematolebias whitei | reverse complement strand
GAGATGGTGATGTTTTGCTATGTTTATGTGTGTGTGTGTGTGTGTGTGTGTGTGTGTGAATCTGACACTTTTGTCTGAATGTCATGGCAGCTGGATGTTACAATTCATGTTTTAACTTGCATTTGTTTTTTTCTTTTGTTTTTTTAACAAAGCAAAATATTCACCTGTATTGTTTTCATATGTGATAGAAATGCACACTTAAAGTAGCAAAACATCACTGTCTCTAAGGACCAACTTCACTGAACAAACACTTTACACATTCACTCTCCAGGTGTTACCACTAGACCTTTTAAAGTTTGTGTATATACAGACTGGTCTGACTTTACTGCACAGTTGCTGGGATACAAGAGTGCCACCCTGCATATTTACACATATGAAGTATAAGAGAAAAACATCTATCTATCTACATATCTATCTATCTGCGTATCTATCTACGTATCTATCTGTCTTTCTGTCTGTCTGTATATATATATATATATATATATATATATATATATATATATGAATCACATATTCTTTGAAGGAAGCTGTGCACAATAACAGTTCTGTTCTATGGCTCCCAGATGCTGCAATAACTGAATCTCATTTCCCCCTTTTTTCCCCCACTATGCACTCATTTTATTGTCCACACATAACAAACGTTTGCACACAAACCTCATGTTCAATCAGATAACCCCTCACAGATGTCCCCGCCCAACAGACTAATACCACCTCATGCCACCCACCAGCAGCGTTCTATCTCTCTATGCAGTGCTCAGCTGCAGAGCTGGTCTAGACCCCTGGTTCTAAAAATAGCGCTCAGCTTCCATGTCTACCAGTGGCAGCCAATTGTGCACTGAAGGAGCTTGATCTTCAAATACTGCTCAACATTGCATAATGGCAGTAGGTTTTCATGATCAATATGTTAAAACAGTAACTGTCAGGAGCATACTAACTAATTGTTTGTTAATGACAGCCACAGTAATGTCCAGTACTGTACAGCGTGTACTTATTCGTCTACAGCATGTGTGAGGGGTGTGTGTGTGTGTGTGGGGGGGGGGGGGGGGGGGGTTGTTCTGGCATCTACCAATATCTCTCTAGTTCCTCTCATTAACAAAGACTAATAGGGTTCTCTAATCTTTCTCACCTGATGGGTCTGTTATCAGCCCATTAAAGGGGCATTATCACTCTTTTGGTAATGGCTAAAGTTCCCACCTGCTTTCATTTGGAAAGGGCATTTTTAGCTAAGTACCAAAAAAGCAATCTGTATATATAAACCTGCATATTTAAAGGTTGAATGAATTGAATGAATGTGTGGTTAAATGGTTTCCAATAATGTAGCTGAACTGTAAAAAAAAATCTCAAATTTGAGTGTTGCAATGCATTCTTTATGTTTTATTAGAGGCTTGTCTTCAAACAGTAAATTGGGTTGTTGAAAAAATACATATAGGTGGATTTTACCTGGGCAAAATAAAAGTACTTATTTTGGGGAAACAAAAACAGTGTTTACATGTGGCTGTGGCTGGCAGACAGAATTTTGGAAAAAAAATACTACCAAAATACTTATATGTGTATAGGATACTAGATCAAGTATCTTATCTACCACTGTTTTGGAAAAATGAAATCAGCAGGACCTTATTTTTAGAAGCTGCATTTTGGTTTGTTTGTTTGTTTGTTTTTAAACTGCATATTACAGATGTGTGATTTTACATCCCACCTACTCCATTGCACAAAATCATGACATTAGATGACTTTGTTATGCATGAAACAACTAATTCTATATATTTTCTTCATTATTTTCCATTAAGGGTTGCTGGGGGGTTATTGCTCATCTCCAGCGGTCACTGTGTGAGAGGCCGAGAACAACTCGGACAGGTCATAAATCCATCACAAGGTCGAATAGAGACAAAGAAGGCAGTCAGCTATTCACACTCCCACTCACTCCTAATACCAATTTAGAGTTTTAATCACCTAATGAGCATGGTTTTGGTCTGTGGGAGAGAACCCAGGCATGCTTGGGAAGAACATACAAACCACACAAAAAGCCATGAGTCCAGGAACACATCCTGCAAACTTCTTGCTGTTAGGATACAACTCTGCTGCTTACCTTGCTGCTGTAAGTTCAGTTTTTAATTTTCTAAAATTACCTGTAATTAGTTAGGGGTGGCCTATTCAAGCAACTGCAGAGGGATAATCACTTTTTTGGGGTTGATTTTTATTTGTCAATTTTCAAAACAAACACTATTATTCTAAAACTTTTTTAGATTTACCCGTACTTTAAATAAGCCAGCACGTACAAATAACTAATGCCAGATGTTTGAGCTCAGAACATAAAGTGGCTGCAATTCTTTAGAGAATTCAAATGGCAGCCATCATCAGCTCAGGTAGATGAACAGAAAACATATTTTCTGAAACACCATCTACTATAAATATATATATATATATAT
>NW_023627793.1:0-2426 GCF_014905685.2 Nematolebias whitei | reverse complement strand
CTGTTAGCAGTGTGGTCCTGTTAGCAGTGTGGTCCTGTTAGCAGTGTGGTTCTGTTAGCAGTGTGGTCCTGTTAGCAGTGCGGTCCTGTTAGCAGTGTGGTTCTGTTAGCAGTGTGGTCCTGTTAGCAGTGTGGTCCTGTTAGCAGTGTGGTTCTGTTAGCAGTGTGGTCCTGTTAGCAGTGCGGTCCTGTTAGCAGTGTGGTTCTGTTAGCAGTGTGGTCCTGTTAGCAGTGTGGTCCTGTTAGCAGTGTGGTTCTGTTAGCAGTGTGGTCCTGTTAGCAGTGCGGTCCTGTTAGCAGTGTGGTTCTGTTAGCAGTGTGGTCCTGTTAGCAGTGTGGTCCTGTTAGCAGTGTGGTTCTGTTAGCAGTGTGGTCCTGTTAGCAGTGCGGTCCTGTTAGCAGTGTGGTTCTGTTAGCAGTGTGGTCCTGTTAGCAGTGTGGTCCTGTTAGCAGTGTGGTTCTGTTAGCAGTGTGGTCCTGTTAGCAGTGCGGTCCTGTTAGCAGTGTGGTTCTGTTAGCAGTGTGGTCCTGTTAGCAGTGTGGTCCTGTTAGCAGTGTGGTTCTGTTAGCAGTGTGGTCCTGTTAGCAGTGCGGTCCTGTTAGCAGTGTGGTTCTGTTAGCAGTGTGGTCCTGTTAGCAGTGTGGTCCTGTTAGCAGTGTGGTTCTGTTAGCAGTGTGGTCCTGTTAGCAGTGCGGTCCTGTTAGCAGTGTGGTTCTGTTAGCAGTGTGGTCCTGTTAGCAGTGTGGTCCTGTTAGCAGTGTGGTTCTGTTAGCAGTGTGGTCCTGTTAGCAGTGCGGTCCTGTTAGCAGTGTGGTTCTGTTAGCAGTGTGGTCCTGTTAGCAGTGTGGTCCTGTTAGCAGTGTGGTTCTGTTAGCAGTGTGGTCCTGTTAGCAGTGCGGTCCTGTTAGCAGTGTGGTTCTGTTAGCAGTGTGGTCCTGTTAGCAGTGTGGTCCTGTTAGCAGTGTGGTTCTGTTAGCAGTGTGGTCCTGTTAGCAGTGCGGTCCTGTTAGCAGTGTGGTTCTGTTAGCAGTGTGGTCCTGTTAGCAGTGTGGTCCTGTTAGCAGTGTGGTTCTGTTAGCAGTGTGGTCCTGTTAGCAGTGCGGTCCTGTTAGCAGTGTGGTTCTGTTAGCAGTGTGGTCCTGTTAGCAGTGTGGTCCTGTTAGCAGTGTGGTTCTGTTAGCAGTGTGGTCCTGTTAGCAGTGCGGTCCTGTTAGCAGTGTGGTTCTGTTAGCAGTGTGGTCCTGTTAGCAGTGTGGTCCTGTTAGCAGTGTGGTTCTGTTAGCAGTGTGGTCCTGTTAGCAGTGCGGTCCTGTTAGCAGTGTGGTTCTGTTAGCAGTGTGGTCCTGTTAGCAGTGTGGTCCTGTTAGCAGTGTGGTTCTGTTAGCAGTGTGGTCCTGTTAGCAGTGCGGTCCTGTTAGCAGTGTGGTTCTGTTAGCAGTGTGGTCCTGTTAGCAGTGTGGTCCTGTTAGCAGTGTGGTTCTGTTAGCAGTGTGGTCCTGTTAGCAGTGCGGTCCTGTTAGCAGTGTGGTTCTGTTAGCAGTGTGGTCCTGTTAGCAGTGTGGTCCTGTTAGCAGTGTGGTTCTGTTAGCAGTGTGGTCCTGTTAGCAGTGCGGTCCTGTTAGCAGTGTGGTTCTGTTAGCAGTGTGGTCCTGTTAGCAGTGTGGTCCTGTTAGCAGTGTGGTTCTGTTAGCAGTGTGGTCCTGTTAGCAGTGCGGTCCTGTTAGCAGTGTGGTTCTGTTAGCAGTGTGGTCCTGTTAGCAGTGTGGTCCTGTTAGCAGTGTGGTTCTGTTAGCAGTGTGGTCCTGTTAGCAGTGCGGTCCTGTTAGCAGTGTGGTTCTGTTAGCAGTGTGGTCCTGTTAGCAGTGTGGTCCTGTTAGCAGTGTGGTTCTGTTAGCAGTGTGGTCCTGTTAGCAGTGCGGTCCTGTTAGCAGTGTGGTTCTGTTAGCAGTGTGGTCCTGTTAGCAGTGTGGTCCTGTTAGCAGTGTGGTTCTGTTAGCAGTGTGGTCCTGTTAGCAGTGCGGTCCTGTTAGCAGTGTGGTTCTGTTAGCAGTGTGGTCCTGTTAGCAGTGTGGTCCTGTTAGCAGTGTGGTTCTGTTAGCAGTGTGGTCCTGTTAGCAGTGCGGTCCTGTTAGCAGTGTGGTTCTGTTAGCAGTGTGGTCCTGTTAGCAGTGTGGTCCTGTTAGCAGTGTGGTTCTGTTAGCAGTGTGGTCCTGTTAGCAGTGCGGTCCTGTTAGCAGTGTGGTTCTGTTAGCAGTGTGGTCCTGTTAGCAGTGTGGTCCTGTTAGCAGTGTGGTTCTGTTAGCAGTGTGGTCCTGTTAGCAGTGCGGTCCTGTTAGCAGTGTGGTTCTGTTAGCAGTGTGGTCCTGTTAGCAGTGTGGTCCTGTTAGCAGTGTGGTTCTGTTAGCAGTGTGGTCCTGTTAGCAGTG
>NW_023627792.1:0-2426 GCF_014905685.2 Nematolebias whitei | reverse complement strand
ATGGCTAGGCCTCAGACTGACGAAGCCTCTTGGATGAGGGGCGAAACGTTTCTTTTTAACAAAAAAAACGAAGTCCAGATGACATGATTCAACCTTTTTTGTTGTTAACATGGAATAGTGTTGCTCTGGGCACAGTTTCTGACTTTGTGACTTCTTAATGGAGCAACTCAAAGGTTACAGCCAGCTGCCTGGCAGAATGGTAAAAAAGGAAAACATACATACCGTAATTCTTGTGTTAAGCAAATATTTATTCAAAGATTTGAACCAATTTAACTGATGTGCTGCCCAGTGCCCAGTGCCCAGTGGTTGGCAATATTTTATCTTTGGCCCAAAGCGAAAGATGTTTACAAGTTAACTCTCTAAAAGAAACTACCTATCAACCGGACAAATCACGAAGAAAAAAAGGAAGCCTCCTCTTTCTTACTTCCAATTTGTTGTGAAGAAAAACAGCAAACGTGGACTAAGAAAGAAAAGTAAAAATAAAAAAGAGAGGTGAAGTTTTGAGCTCTGAAGGATAATATTTCATTTGTATGAAGTCTCGGCACAGGACGGACATGGATGAGGATTGGAGAAGGAAGAGGAGCAAAGTGCAGGAAAATGGATGAGGGTGGTGGGAGGGAGTGGCTGGGCTTTTATTATAGCTCTCGGAAAGTAGGAACTCAATCAGTGGCCAGGCGAGGGGCCCATTGTGCCGGAGTGTAATGGGAACTGTGAGATTTTATTAAGAGAGAGCAATTGCATGTGCTCCTCATCAGGGTTTCCATTGTGGCATTGGTGGTCACATTGACGTCCGGGGAAGATAGAAACAAGGTATTTACTGTCTCACATTCAGGAGAATAGACAGCGCCCAGAAATAGGGTTCCACTTTGACGAAGGAGGCTCTGTTACCTATAATTGTCACAGCATTCTCTTGTTCAATCTGTTTCCATCCTCGTTCCTCTCATTCAATTCTTTTTTTGCTAAGCTATTCTCTCCCTCACTCTAATTCATTTGCTTGTTCTTTCATTTTTCTCATTCTCAAATCTCTCCGTCTGGCATTGAGGTTGAACTATATGAACAGAAAATCGTCCTCAGCGATTTTTGTCTTTGTGGTGATTGCATGCACAGCAGTGGGACGAGTGGAGAGAATGGTGTGGGAGGACAGCACTGTGAGAGGGTGTGTCAACCTGACTAGAGATGGGCCCATCTCTGTTGGTTTAGGCCTGTCAAAGTAGGACCTTCCAGAGTACAGTGTCTAAATTCAGCACAATCTCTTTTCAGTTTTTCTTCTGTCAGTGTAGCTAACCATGCAAATGCACCTTACTGTTGATTGTATTTGTGCACAGTTTGATTTTTAAAGTACAAATTAACCAAATTTAGCTAAAAGTTAGAACCCCCAAATCGCATATAATTTTGCTGAGGAAGAAAACTCAAATGTAAGTTTCTCTCCAGCAATGGCTGCTGGGAATGCCATGTTTGGCATTGCACATGGGCCCAAAGGACTTAAATATTCTGTGTTTCAAGGTAAATTTTAATCTAATATTGAAAGCATGGCAGCACGGTGGCGCAACTGGTAGAGCTGCTGCCTCTCAGCGAACAGGTCCCTGGTTCAAACCCCGGTCCAGGGGCCTTTCTGGGTGGAGTTTGCATGTTCTCTCCGTGCATGCGTGGGTTTTCTCCGGGTACTCCGGTTTCCTCCCACAGACCAAAAACATGCATGTTAGGCTGATTGGTAACTCTAAATTGTCCCTAGGTGTGAGTGAGAAAGTGAATGGTTGTTTGTCTCGTTTGTCTCTATGTGGCCCTGTGATGGACTTGCGACCTGTCCAGGGTGTACCCCGCCCCTCGCACAGTGATTGCTGGACATGGGCACCAGCGACCCCCGTGACCCAAAATGGAATAAACGGGTAAAGATAATGGATGGATGGATGGATATTGAAAGCATATAAATAATGAAACCAATTCATTCAACCTTTATTTATACATGTTAATCTCATTTAGTCACGAGGACTCATTTTCAAGAAAGACCTGTAAGTATGTACCAATGTATTCAGTAATTTAATGAAGACCTAACAAATGGTCATTTGTTAATTGATTGGGTAATTGTTGTCCTAAAATGAAATTAAAGGAACATTACTGAAACAGAAACATTATTTTGCTGGTTGAGCATCACAAGTGGAATACTCTGTGGGGCGATCAATTTTTGGAGGAAAAATATATTTGTGGCTTTTCTGGAGTCCTGATCTCCAAACTGTTTCAAATATTTTGAAGCTAAATGGTTTAATTTAAAATATCTATCATGAGTTTTAGGGCTTAGAGCCCTTGCAAGTAAGGGCTCTCATTCAGTCAATTGTGGAATTTTATTTTTAAAATTTATATGATATTTTGATAACATTGCCATACATTTTAATCTTGGAAAACACTAAAAGTGCGGTTTAGGCCTAACA
>NW_023627791.1:0-2426 GCF_014905685.2 Nematolebias whitei | reverse complement strand
ATTTGTCATACTACAACAAGTGACACGTACCCACGTGACTCACTACAAACTGGTGGCCCGTTAACGTGCTCATGAATGACTGTTAATCCGTGTAAAGATTGATTTTTTCCATGTTGGCATGTTGAAAAAATAACAGTTTATCAGCTGTGAATGTTTACGCAGCGGCTGGGCTGCGCACTTGGAGCTCGGCTCTGCAACTTTACGCTGTGTTACGCTGGCAATGTTTTAAGAGCTGAAATTGTGTCATTAAGTCTTGTGTAAGCTGAAATTGTACGTCTGTTACGTGTAACTAAGCTGGCTTTGAGCTGTGGAAACGCTTTATTCTGTTTAAACTGTGTTCCAGACGCTGTTCTGGTCCGGTTCGGTTCTTTGGACCGGCTCGGTTCTGAAACGGGTTCGAACGAGTTGTTTTAAATAGCTAGAAAGACGTTTGTCACGGAGCGCTGTCTCCGTGCGGCTCAGGGGGTTATTCGTTACAAATCTTAACAGAAAAAGTGCATTTTGACAGTTTAAGAGACAAAAAGTTGACGAACTATTTCACGCTAATCTAACTTGCTAGTTGGAGAGAACGCTTCTTGATTGGTTGAATTCGCTGTTGTGGAGCGCTCTGATTGGTTGAGAAGGCTGACTGGCGTGGCTACGTCACTTCCTCTCACCCTGCGCTGCTTTGCCATTGGTGATTTCAGTCACGTGACCCGGAAATGAAAATTCGTTTTCATAGGGAAATAAAATCTGCTTTTTAAAGCTGAAAAACGCTTCTAAAGTGATTTTTGACACGCTGGTTAAAAGCTTCGAAGCATATGTGCTGAAATTTTGCCACGTTAGAGCTTAAAATTCGTCGTAAAATGATGTTTTTAAACAACACTAGCGATGCTAATTTTAAGCTAAACAGCTAACGACCGGAGTTTTAACTACGCTTAAAATCACTAAATGAAGCTGTAATATTGTTCCAAAAACTCATGTTCAGGCTAAGAAGTCGTGTTTGATGAAATTTTGCCACGTTTGTGTAAAAAATCCGTTCAGAAATGTTGATTTTAACCGAGTTTAGCCGAAGCTAACTTCAAGCTAAGCGGCTAACAACAGGATGTCAACCGAACGCCACAGGAAGTTATAGCTCCCCTAGTGGATAACACAAACAGTGCCTGAGTTAAGATTAGTAAGGTAAGGCTGACATCTTCTGGACAACCTTGAGAAGACAGGTTTCACTCGCTCTTTAGGTCTAAACAGTGAAATTAAACGTTTTAATCTTTCTAAAAGGCATTTTCGAGTTAATAAACGTTCCTTAAAGCTGAAAATTACTGTTATCTTGCATTTTAAAAGTTATAAGGTATTTATGCAAACGAGCATTCACCAAAAAAGTTTTATTTCACTGGTAATCCCTTAAAACTAAGGTACAAAAATAAACATTAACTTTTTAAAAATAGAAACAGTTACAGATTTTCACAAAGTTGGAAAAAGTTTACTCATTTGCTAAAAGGATAGTGCACGTTTAATTGATAAATCACTAAATAAAAGTAAATACATCAGACAAAGAGACTTTGCTGATTTTATTTATTTTGAAAAACCTAATACATTAAAATTCTCCTGTTTAATCTTTAAATAGAAGAAAAATGACAAGCGAAGAAGATGAAGACAACTTTTCAAAACCAACAAATGATGATATCATTTTGGGGGCCTTACATATTTTGACAAATCCACTTATTGGCAAAGAAATACAGCAATTACAACAACTTGATGAAGCTCAAAGACAAGAAGAGCTGAAAAGTCTGGCCGCAGGAACATTAAACACAGAGAGTAAAAAGCTTAGCCTTGAACGGTTAGCAAAAATCTCTCTGCTTCTAAAAGCTGAATTGGATGAACGGTCGGAACGCCTTGACTGGATGTCTAAAACACATGAGAGGGATCTCTCAGAAATGCAGGCGTCACTAGAAGCAAAATCTTATGAAAAGATTAAAGAAATAGACCGTCAGTACAAAGCCACGTGTGCAGATAACGATGTGCTACAACAACAGTTGCAGCTTGCAAAAACTGAACTGGAACAATGCAAAATAGATAAACAAAATCTACAAAAGCTACATATGCGCTTAGAAGGTGACTACTGTACATCCCAGGAACATTTAAAAAAATGTGAGGCGAAACTAATAGCAGCAATAGAAAAAGGTCAGAATGTTGGGCAAGGTGACCTGGAATCCAAACCAGACCTTGAACAAAGTCGGACTAATACACCAATTACTCAACGACCTCTTTACTCACACAGTGCTTTTAGACCCATCCAATCACCTACACAAACGGGCAGAGTAACACCCCCACAACTGATCACGCATGTGAGACCATTGATATCTTCTCCATCAATGGATGACTTGCAAAAAATCTCAAAATATGTACAACGTTTCATCCCTGAACCGTTGGGCTCCGCTGGAACAAAA
>NW_023627790.1:0-2426 GCF_014905685.2 Nematolebias whitei | reverse complement strand
CCCGGGCGAGACTTGAGCTGAAGGCGAAGCGTGTGACAGCTGATGACGCGGTGGGGCTGCGCGTTTGACGTCGCTGTGCGAACGTTGAAAGGGCGGAGGGCGTGACTTCATTAACGCCGTGCTGTTGGAGTGAAGGCTGCTAGCCCCGCGGGAGCACACGTTGTTCTCTGGAGGGACGCGCGCCGCTCTCGCTGGAGGGGCGCGCGCTGGAGGGAGGCGGGACTCATTACCGGGTTCTTTCAGCTGCTTCACGTTTAAGCTGCGGAGAGCTGCCGAAAGCTGAGACGCGGTGGGTGACGGCTGCCCGCGTTTGATTCGTTGAGACGGGTGTCGTTTCTTGTGAGAGAGAAGGACCTCCACCCGAACCAGCCTGCGGACCACATTTATACCGATGTGATCTGGTAGCGCCGGCAGCTGTGTGTGTGCGCCAGCATCAACGCAGCGCCGTTGGATGGAGGCTGTTCATCTTAGTGATCGACTCGTCATGTCTAGAGCGGCGGTGAGTTAAAAACCTTATTTAAGGACACCGGCTCATGTGGGGAGGCTGTTCCATCCCACGAGTGCGAGTTGACACCGCTTGAGTGAAAATCGTGCAGCTCGAGATTATAACGAGTTATTTTCACTTACCATCGTGCCCTGTAAGCGACTAGTAATGTCTTGGAGCGGCGGTGAGTTTTTAAAAAACCTTATTAAGGGCACCGGCTCTTAATGTGTGCGGCCGCTGTGAGCTCATCCGGGCTTACAGGCTGGCTAAAAAACAGACACTTTGATCATTAATGATGATTTATTTCAACTTTCGTGTCACTTTTACACACACCCTCCGGAGACCGTCACTTTGAGAAACTTCTCTCTCATGAGCTCTGCGATTGTTTGCCCAGAGCGCTGTCTTGCAGGCGAACTCTGGGGAAACGCTGAGCTGCAGGTTGCCGGAGTGAAGAGGGCTGGATTCTGACGGGCGGGGCTGGTGGTGGAACTCAGCGAGAGCCGCGGCCGTGGAAAAGTCGAAGCTTGCTCGCGACGGTCCCTCCAGCGGGCCGGGGTGGGCCGCGCGGCTTGATGAGGTGGCGCACAGCCTCTGGCACCTCCTCCGACTGTTTCAATTCGCCAGCATGGTTTGAAGCTGCTCTGAACAGCGCGTCCGCGACGGGCTTCATCAGGTCTTGTGCAGTTTCTCCGGCAGCGAGGGGAGTAACGAAACCAGGTGGATCGTTGGATCATCGTCATCCGCGCTGCAGTCCTCGACAGGCAAACCGTAGGAGAGGCACATATGTTGAGCTGGCGTCAGCTGCCTTACAGAGGGAGTTCTTTGTCTCCAAGGCAGGTCTGCGGCCTTCAGTCCCTTGGACATGCTATATGCTAGCAGCGCACGTTGTTGCTAACTGCGGCTGCCTGAAAACACGTCGGTGGGCTCGATTGGAGAGCGTGGTCGCCGTCTGGTTCGTGTTCCTCCGGAGGGACGGGACGCTGCTCCGACCTGGGCAGCTTCGCACCGGAAGCTTCCGCGAGGCTTGGCTCCAGGGGGGTTACCGAGGAATAGCCCCGCTCGGTGAATCCCTCAACTCTGGTGATGGGAGCGGACTGGGGACCGACTCCTCCAATCTACCAGGAAAGAACCGTCTGTGGCCTCGCCCGTCGAACGTCCTGTTGGAACGCGAGGCCGTATGGATCAAGACGGTGAGCCACAGTGGAGCCCAGTGAAAAACAACCTTCCCGCCGATCATCCGAACTGGCGGGAAAAGGCGAGGGACGTAGAAAAAAGGGGTCCCTTCATGTCAGCCTCCTCCTGGGTTCCGCCGGGCAACCGTGAGGGTGCTGTCGGCCGGGAGCGGTGTGATCGCCGATGCGAAACGAGGTGGGATGGGGTGAGCATTCACTCAGCCCCCCTCCACCTACACTACGCTCCCCAGGAGGGAGTGAGCAGCGGGGGCTGCAGCTGAGCATGCCTTGCCCCGGAGGAACCATCCGGTTCGCCCCGAGGGTCGGCGATAAGAGGAAAAAATACAAGATGGCGTTGTCCAGCGTGTAGTGACCTGTCACTGGGAAATGTTCCCCGACGCTTACCTTGGAATAAGACTGCTCGTCATCTTCTCCTCGGGGAGGAGAACTCACCGGACGACAGGAGGTCGACTGCCGGGCCAAGCATCCTTCACAAAGGTTGGTCATTTACACAATTTATCTTCTTTGTTCTTCTGACAGTGCTATATTAGCTCGCTGAAGAAAAAATGGGAGCCGATTTCCCGCTCTTAACGTAATTTATACGGACCGGGTGGGGCCCACACAGCAGGTGGGCGTGGACTAAATTTTTTCAGTGCTTATGCTCTGCATAACGGGATAAACCCATCAGCGACAGCCTTAAAGGGCGAAGCCTATATGAAATAGAACTGCACTTGTGCTCAGGGTGCTCCCTCCACGAGGTGAAGCTGAGG
>NW_023627789.1:0-2427 GCF_014905685.2 Nematolebias whitei | reverse complement strand
GCTGAGACGTTTCGTCCTTCATCCAAAGGACTTCTTCAGTCTGAGGAGCCCACCAAACCAAACAGAATCCCACAAACAGCTCACTCCCAGAGTGGAAACAATCAGTTTGCTGGTGATTAGATGCCCTCTGGGGCCCGCCCTCTCCCCCATCAACTCCTCTAAGTCAGACCATGCCAAAGTGGTTCAAAACACCAACGTTCATGCTCATAATGAGCATGAACGTTGGTGTTTTTATGGCAATGAAATGTTTTAATATCAGTCACATTCGTTCATGTCATCAGTTTATTGATGTGGCTGATTTGTGGGTACCATATTTTTCTTTGTATAAGTCACATTTTTTTGCATAATTTACATGTCCTGCAACTTATAGGCTGAAGCGACATATTTATGGATTTTTTTCCCATATTTATAAACCATTTTTTGGCTGAGATATGACCGTTTTCATTCATTCTGACTGAAAAAGAAATAGAGCAGTACCACTTTCAGCCACTTTATGGCAGCAGAGTAGTAATAATGTATGGCATGCTGTTGTATCATGTAATAGGTAAACGTGCCTATAATGACAAATTCAAAAAAGTTCAAGACAAAAACAACTGGACTTTATTTATTATACTATACTTTATAGTTTTTTCTTGAACTTTTTTGAATTTACCATGTCCTGGATGACGAGAATCTTCACCAGCTATTAATGACTCAATCGGCCTGCCATGGCCTCCCCACCTTGGTTCTGCTTGCTGTTTGGACCGACCGTCAATCCAGCTGCACTGCCCCGGCGAAATGCAGCTGATTTGACCATTAAAGTACATTTATTAAGCAAATGTTAGACTGACACACACCTTTGCTATAATTTCAAGGAAAAATAATAATTGTTTAGGTGCAGTTCTTGTTAATTTTTGGAGAACCGAGCCGCGTTCCTCCTTTTTCTCTTCCTCTGCGCGTTCATGGAGCACCAAGGCAGCGAACTATTTTTTAAATACAGCTGATTTGACCATTAAAGTACATTTATTAAGCAAACATTAGATTGATACACACTTTAATATAATTTAGAGCAAACAAATAATTGTTTTTAAGTGTTAATCTTGTTAAATTCTTGTTAAAGTCCTCCTGTGCACGCTCCTGCGGCCGCCATTTGGTGGCCCATCGGTTTTTGGCACAACACCGGTCCACATTTCTGGGCTCGGCCCACATTTCCGGGTTGTCAGCGATGACGCATAATAGATGCGATGTATACGGCGAAGCAACATATTTGTGGATTTTTCCACTTTATTAGACAAATATGGACTGATGCGACTTATATGGCGGTGCGATGCGTATGGAAGAAAATACAGTATTTTGTGCTTTGGGTAAAAGGTTTTTGTGTTGCCTTCTTGTTCTACTTTTAAAGTTGCCTACCTCCTAAACATGACGATGCATAAACTTTTTCCTTCCCATACTGAATCTGAAGCTTTCGTCCTGAAGCAGTAGTGGAATTTTTTCTAGGGCGGTACAAATCACAAATAAGTAGAACATTTCTCATTTCCTATCGCACCAAAGCAAAAAGTTATGTGTAAACCGAGGATAAAAATAATACATGACCAAACAAAGCTGTGCAGAAACAGTTCCAAAGAAAATCATTCTCCACTTCCAGAGAAAGGCTCAAAAGAAAGAAAGAAAGAAAAGAATTGGCTTAAGGTGCAATTGAAGCTCACATGGGCCTGGACTTGCACTGATTTGAATACACTAGTTACTTTTAAAGGACACGTGAGTGCATGACAAGGGGGATTTTTTTCTTACAAACATATTTCTGAAGCCCTTTTCAGAAAAATATAATCTGCAAAAGTATGCATGCATGCATGGCCATAACAGGCTTTTTCCCACATGACTTGATAAATAAACATTACAACCCTGTTGAGAGACATTCATACACCTGAAACCTAAAGGGCTGTGGGAAAAAAAAGTTAATTACCTGATCTTGGCTTCAGTCCGAACACTGTCAACGTGGTGCTGAAATCAGCAAAGCGCAGACTTGCCTGAGGACCAAAACAGCTTTTACTCTTAAAATATAGAAATACTGCAAAAAGACGTGATGGTGCACGAGTGTGTCAAACTTACCTCAGAGTCGTCGTTGCTGCTGGAGCTCTTACGAGCGCTCTGACATTTGTACTGCAAGAAGAAAAGACGAGCACAACTTTACGATGCTTGGAAGCTAATTGTGTAATTGTCTCAGCTTGGACAGGTGTTTGACTTTGGTCCAACTTTATTTGTAACTAACTTTATTATTTTTTTAGCGTAATATCGCTAAAATTAGAAACATCTTATCTAAAAATGATGCAGAAAAACTGGTTCATGCATTTGTCACGTCTAGACTCGACTATTGTAATGGTTTATTATCTGGGTGTCCAAATACTTCTTTAAAACGTCTTCAGTTGATCCAAAATGCTGCTGCCA
>NW_023627788.1:0-2427 GCF_014905685.2 Nematolebias whitei | reverse complement strand
GAGAGAAGTGGAAGTGCAAGATCGAGGTCTCGGAGCCTGTGAGAGCAGTGGAAGTGGAAGATTGTGGTCTCGGAGCCTGAGAGAGCAGTGGAAGTGCAAGCTTGAGGTCTCGGAGCCTGGGAGAGCAGTGGAAATGGATGATCGAGGTCTCGGAGCCTGGAAGAACAGTGGAAATGGAAGATCGAGGTCACGGAGCCTGGGAGAGCAGTGGAACTGGAAAATCTAGGTCTCGGAGCCTGAGAGAGCAGTGGAAGTTGAAGATCGAGGTCACCAAGCCTGGGAGAGGAGTGGAAGTGGAAGATCGAGGTCTAAGAGCCTGTGTGAGCAGTTGGAATGGAAGCTCAAGGTCTCTGACCCTGGGAGAGCAGTGTAAGTGGAAGCTCGAGGTCTCGGAGCCTGGGAGAGCAGTGGAAATGGAAGATCGAGGTCACGGAGCCTTGGAGAGCAGTGGAACTGGAAAATCTAGGTCTCGGAGCCTGAGAGAGCAGTGGAAGTTGAAGATCGAGGTCACCAAGCCTGGGAGAGCAGTGGAAGTGGAAGATCGAGGTCTAAGAGCCTGTGTGAGCAGTTGGAATGGAAGATCGAGGTCTCGGAGACTGGCAAGAGCAGTGGAAGAAGAAGATCGAGGTCTCAGAACATGGGAGAGCAGTGGAAGCGTCTCAGAGCCTAGAGGAGCAGTTGAAGTGGAAGATCGAGGTCTCGTAGACTGGAGGAGCATTGGAAGTGGAATATCGAGGTCTCGGAGCCTAGAGGAGCAGTGGAAGTGGAAGATTGAAGTCTCAGAGCCTGGAGGAGCCTTGGAAGGGTCTCGGAGCCTGGGAGAGCAGTGGAAGATCGAGGTCTTGAAGGCTGGGAGAGCAGTGGAAGACCAATGTCTCGGAGCCTGGGAGAGCAATGGAAGATCGAGATCTCGAAGACTGGGAGAGCAGTGGAAGACCAAAGTCTCGGAGCCTGGGAGAGCAATGGAAGATTGAGATCTCGAAGACTGGGAGAGAAGTGGAAGTGCAAGATCAAGGTCTCGGAGCCTGGGAGAGCAGGGGAAGTGGAAGATTGTGGTCTCGGAGCCTGATAGAGCAGTGGAAGTGCAAGCTCGAGGTCTCGGAGCCTGGGAGAGCAGTTCAAGTGGAAGCTAGAGGTCTAAGAGCCTGGGAGAGCAGTGAAAGTGGACGATCGATATCTCTGAACATGGGAGAGCAGTAGAAGTGGAAAATCAAGGTCTCGGTGCCTGGACTAGCAGTGGAAGTGGAAGAACTAGGTCTGGGAGCCTAGCGTAGCTCTGCAAGGTTCTCGGAGACTCTGAAATCAATGGAAGTGGAAGATCAAGGTTTTCGAGCTTGGGAGAGCAGTGGAAGTGGAAGCTCGAGGACTCGGAGTCTGGGAGAGCAGTGGAAGTGAAAGATCAAGGTCTCTGACCCTGGGAGAGCAGTGTAAGTGGAAGCTCGAGGTCTCAGAGCCTGGGAGAGCAGTGGAAGTGGAAGATCGAGGTCTTGGAGCCTGGGAGAGCAGTGGAAATGGAAGATCGAGGTCAGGGAGCCTGGGAGAGCAGTAGAACAGGAAAATCTACGTCTCGGAGCCTGGCAGAGCAGTGGAAGTCGAAGATCGACGTCACCAAGCCCGGGAAAGCAGTGAAAGTGGATGATCGAGCCTGGAGGAGCCTTTGAAGGGTCTTGGAACCTGGGAGAGCAGTGGAAGATCGAGGTCTCGGAGCCTGAGAGAGCAGTGGAAGTGGAAGATCAAGATTTCTGAGTCTGGAGGAGCCGTGGAAGGGTCTAGGAGCCTGGGAGAGCAGTGGAAGTGGATGATCGAGTTCTCAAAGCCTTGGAGTACAGTGGAAGTGTAAGATCGAGGTCTCTGACCCTGGGAGAGCAGTGTAAGTGGAAGTTCGAAGTCTCATAGCCTGGGAGAGCAGTGGAAGTGGAAGATAAGGGTCTCGGAGCCTGGGAGAGCAGTTGAAGTTAAATATAGAGGTCTCGGAGCCTGGGAGAGCAGTGGAAGTGAAAGATCAAGGTCTCTGACCCTGGGAGAGCAGTGTAAGTGGAAGCTCGAGGTCTCAGAGCCTGGGAGAGCAGTGGAAGTGGAAGATCGAGGTCTTGGAGCCTGGGAGAGCAGTGGAAATGGAAGATTGAGGTCACGGAGCCTGGGAGAGCAGTGGAACAGGAAAATCTATGTCTCGGAGCCTGGCAGAGCAGTGGAAGTCAAAGATCGACGTCACCAAGCCTGGGAAAGCAGTGAAAGTGGATGATCGAGCCTGGAGGAGCCTTGGAAGGGTCTTGGAACCTGGGAGAGCGGTGGAAGATCGAGGTCTCGGAGCCTGAGAGAGCAGTGGAAGTGGAAGATCAAGATCTCTGAGCCTGGAGGAGCCGTGGAAGGGTCTAGGGGCCTGGGAGAGCAGTGGAAGTGGATGATCGAGGTCTCAAAGCCTTGGAG
>NW_023627787.1:0-2428 GCF_014905685.2 Nematolebias whitei | reverse complement strand
TCCAAGCTTCAAAACATTCTTGTATTTGCAACTGGAGCAAATGAGATCCCACCAATCGGCTTTATTCCAGCACCATCCACCGAGTTTCTCCATGAGGGTAGTGAAGAAAGCTCATCAAAACTAATGCTCCCCATGGCCAACACCTGTATAAACTGCTTGAAACTCCCGCTCCTAACAACTTATGAGGTGTTTAAGGAAAACATGGACTTTGCTTTATGGAACACGCAGGGATTTGGGAGAACATGAGGTTTCAGCTCGAGTGACATACACTTCTCAAAGTGTATAGTTGTGTTGAAATAAAGCTTAAGACTGTATGCAACCCTTGCTAAGGCTGGTCCTGTTTAGCAAAGTGTTTTGGTTCAAAAGTTGTTGTAAAATAATGTGCAGGTACCGTTGAATGACTGAACTTGAAGAGTACCACTTTACAATAAGGCTCCCCTTATAGATGGCTAATAAATAGTTTATAGAAACGTTATTAAATCCTCTGTAAACACTTTGTAAAGCTTTAATAATTACTTATTATGCTTTAATTATGGATGACGGAGACAAAATTGATCAGTTCTTTGTAAAATACTGAGATAAATCTGTTCACCTATATTCATCTAGAGTTGTTAAACATTTCAGACTAAGTTACAACATTGTACTCACAATAACAATAATCCTAAAAAAATGGTTTTACAAATGCTTATTGTGCTTACAAGGTAGTAACTTAATCTGAAAAGTTTAATGTAACAACTAGATGATATAGGAGAACAGATTTGGATATCAGGCAAGAAACTGGTCAGTTTAGTCTCTGTCACTCAATTAATGCATAATAAGCAGTCAATGATTTATAAACTGTCTACAGATACGTTTTTAATTCCTCTATAAACTATATACTACCCATCTATAAGTGAAGCCTTAGTTTAAAGTAGTACCATAAAAGTGTTGAGCTACTTGAACTTAATCACCTCACTTTAATCCAGTTTCTACAGAAGTGGATTAGGGCCTCAAGAGAAGAAAATAAAAATCTTTGGACTTTTATTTCAGAATATATCTCACATTTCTGAGTTTAATCAAAAATACTTTTGTTCTCAGAAATATGACAAGTCACAACTCAGGAAACAAAAGAAATTCTCTGCTTGGTGGCCCCAATCCTCTTGGGTTTTTTTTGTAATCTTTTTAATAATTTCACCATTTGCATTTTTTTTTTTTTTTGACATCTTTGTTTTCCAACCACCTTACTGGGCATTTATATTCAGTCCGGCATGTCATGTTCGACTTAAAAGAAACCAGTTATATTGTATTTATATTTATATTATATGTATTGTATTTATTTCAGCCTTTGGTTTTGTTTTAATTTTGAATGGTTTCAAATTACGTTTAAAATTTACCATACCAAACTTGTTTATTTCTAGTGCTCCAGTTCAAGCTGATGGTGACCTGATTAATGTGGTTATATGTATAGTTAATACTGCAAATGTTATTTTTTTTCTGATAATTTGTACTTCTCATGTTGTATTCCTTCAAGAATATGTGAATACAGACAGTTGAAAGTAATATTTTGTCAGTACTGTTTATTAAAGCTTTAAATACAGACAAAATAAGAAAAGTAAAACATTTCATTTTAATACTCTGAACAAATTGTCGCACAGCAACTCAAAATGTCATTTTTAAACATTCGCTTGAATGTCAGCACAAATGTTTTTAAAATAAAAAATAAATTATGAAGATTAGGAATTATATTGTTCAACAAAGGCTACTACAGAGCAGAATACATTAATCCCATAATTTCCATCATTCTGCAGAGGATTGAAAGTGTGCTGTATTAAATTAACTGTTGTGTCATTTATGTCTACAGCAATATCTGGAATAACAACATTATTATTATTATTGTTATTATAATTGTGTAACTTCAACTTCACTGACTCCAAATGTAAATAAAGGTAGAAAGCACAGCTGTAGCAGAACAAAAATACAATTAAGTTGCATTGTGATGTGTTTTCAACCAGTTTGACAAGACTGTAAACAAGGAAATGTTGGATTGTGATGGTGTGTTTGTGACTCCAATATGTTCAACAGCTATGTTCCGTTTCCAGTCCTCAGTCCAGCTATCCCAGAAGGAATTCTTGAAGATCGAAAAAAATCCTGTGGTACAAAGAGGAAGAGGGGTGGTTCAATGACCATTACAAAGTTTGCATAGTACATACTTAACAAATCCCAATATTACCAAAATAAGCCATGCATCTAAAACAGGCTGCGAGCATTTAAATTGGAACCAACAAATTCTAAAATTTTAATGGAGACCACATGAACCCTATAGCAGCGTCCTGGACTTTTAGACGCGTCTGCTTCCACACACCTGAGTCAAATAATCAGGTCGTTAACAGGACTTTTGAAAATTTGACCGCATACTGAATAGGTAATTCAGTCATTTATTCAGGCGTGT
>NW_023627786.1:2015-2428 GCF_014905685.2 Nematolebias whitei | reverse complement strand
CATGTACTGTTAGTATAATTTTTCATAAATCATCCTGAACAGCACATTGACTATGATGAAAAGAATGAGTCCCTTTTAACCTGAAGAAACCTCCATCAGAAAATGTAGAATAACTGGCTCACATGTAGTTTCCATGGAGACACATTAACAATTATAAAGTATTTACAATTTTTATTTTAGTGGGGAACCGGAGCATCCCGGAGAAAACCCCAAAGGGCACGAAGAAAACATGACGGGTCCAAAGTGCAGTAGGACTTTTGTTGTTTTGTGCGTCGTTTCGTTTCGCTCTGTGTGTAATTTGTGTGAGAAATGATGTTTAATGGACTGAAGAAGCGTTTGGGGAAAAAAAACGAAACGTTTCAACACAGAAGAATCCCTCCAGAGGACCTGACTTAACCTGGTTAGATTTTTTT
>NW_023627786.1:0-2005 GCF_014905685.2 Nematolebias whitei | reverse complement strand
ACATTTCAACAGAGAAGAATCCCTCCAGAGGACCTGACTTAACCTGGGTAGATGTTTTTACCTGGATTATTGACCGTGCATGTTCTACAAGAACCAAGACCGGACTCAGTGTGGACGGTCATCTGTGTCACCTGCAGGACAGACAAACACAGAACTGGTTCAGATGGTGGAGGACAAAGTTTTTTTTTTTTTTGTTGTTTTTATTGTGGGGAACTGGAGCATCCCGGAGAAAACCCCACAGAGCACGAGGAAAACATGGCAGGTCCAAAGTGCAACCCTATTTTTGTAGGGCTTGTACTGTTTTGTGTGTTTGTGCTTCGTTCCATTTTGATTTGTATGTAATTATGTGGACCCTTGTTCTACAGAACCAGAATGGATTGAAGCACAGAACCACGCCCAGATAAAAACCAGAGATTGCTGTATCACACCAAACTCAGGAAATGATGGAGGTTAAAATCTCTGGCACCAAACTGTCTAACCCTCCTGAAGGTTCTTCTTCTCGGTTGACCCTGAACAGTGTTGTTGATGTGTTTCTTGAAGGTTCCTCTCTCATTATTTAGACTTTCAGTTGAACTTTCTGCTTGTTGGCATTCCGTATCGTTGACTTTGACAGAGGCTGGGACACTTATACTGACCGAGGAATCAGAGCCAGAACCTGAAACCGTGCTGAGACTCGCTGTGGGATCCAGTGACGATTAATTCTTCCAAAGCAGGTGGGTTGCTGAGCTGGCATTTTTCCATTATGCCACGACTAAAGTCCACGTAAGACTGTTTTTTGCATTTAGCAAGATGAGCCATTGTGATGAAGGGATGGTTCAAAGCGTCACGTGGAAGGATCCTTTCCGCTGGATCTACTTGCAACATGAGCTCAAGGAGATTCAAAAACTGTTCTAAATCTTTGAGCTCATCTCCATCTGCCATAGATGATTTCATGTTTTGGACTTGTAAAGTAAAATCCATGAATCTACCGTCTCTTACAACACGTTTCTTGGTTCTTTCTGTATACTCTGCAGATGTATTGAACCACCAAGCTGAAATAGGCCCACACTTCTCCTGAGTGAAGTAATGATCAGTGCGAAATCCTTTTTCCAGTAAAGCAGCATCAGGCACACCGCACATGTCCACAATATCCTTCATAGTCTGGTAGTTACAGGAATGTGGAAACAAGTCCTTCCCCAACAGCAGGAAAGCCAACGTACAGGCAAGAGGCCATACGTCAATCTGTCCATCCAACGGAAGGCCCAGGAAAACCTCTGGTGCTCTGTAATGGACATTCTGTATTTCACCATAGTTGTTGCACTTTTTGACATCCTTAACGAGAGCAGCTACCCCATAGTCAATTAGCTTCACTTTAAAAGGCATTAATTTGTGATTTACCAGCATGATATTGTTGTGTTTTATATCACAATGAATTAATCCCATGTTTTTCAGTGAACAGAGAGTGTCGAGCAGTTGTTGCGCAATCGGTCTGATTTCAGCCACCCTCAGAGGCTCCCTTTTCTTTAAAAAAGCATGCAAGTCTTTATCCAACAACTCAGATGCTATACAGTAATGACCCTTGTAAATGAATTGAGTGAAGTCCTTCACGATGCAGTTGTGTTCAGGTTGCATCTGTTTTATAAGACGTAAATTCTGAACTTCTTGACAGGCAGATGGCTTATATTTTGCCTCTATTACTTTGATGGCTACACGCTCCGTTGTTCCTTTTCTTTGGCACTTAACGACGATACCGAATTTCCCCATTCCAAGAACGTTTTCTACATGGAAAACATTCGGTCCATCTCGAAAAATAGCGCCTTTCTCTAAAGAAAATTCAGTGTCATCACTCTCAGATGTGAAACGTTCTTCCTCTGGTGCAACAATTACTCTCGAGTCTCTGCTTGAAGCTTCTGATGGTAGAAGTTCCTCCTCTGTATTGACATACTCGTCTGAGTCACTGTCTGAAGCTTCTGATGGTAGAAGTTCCTCCTCTGCAGTGAAATAAACACTGGAGTCAGAAGAACTT
>NW_023627785.1:0-2429 GCF_014905685.2 Nematolebias whitei | reverse complement strand
AATTTATGTGCAGATTAATCTCACTTCCCTCTCTCCTGAGGGTTGTTGGGGTTTGTGTTTGCCTGACTTACAAAAGAGGCGTTTGAGTCACATGCATGGATGTGAGAATCAGAGTGAAAATGACTGGGTATCTTTGCCAGATTGTTTCAGGCAAGTGTGGTAAACATGTCCTTTGGCCTCCTTTATATTTTTTACTTTTGGATTTACTTCCTTTTCATTGTTCTGCAAGAAATATAACATCATACAGATCTTGTTCTGTCAATGATCAGCTCCTATCAGCCTTTGTTGCCATATCTACCACTTAGTTTGACCCTGGGTTATGTTTCAGTTCATATCAGTCTTTACAACAGAAATGTGGGCCGGTGTTGTGCCAAAAATTGATTGGCTGCCAAATGGTGGCCGCGGGAGCGTGCAGGGGAGGACTAACGATACTTTAACAAGATTAACACTTAAAAACAATTGTTTGCTCAAAATTATAGCAAAGGTGTGTTTCAGTTGAACTTTTCTTTAACAAATGCACTTTAACGGTCAAATCAGCTGCATTTCACCTGAGCAGCTCAGCAAAATGAAGCTGATTTGAAGTTTGCTCCAGGAGTTCCTGGGCGAGACAAAGGTGGCTTGGCATGGCAAGCCAAGTTTATCATTAATAGCCACTTTTACCTATTAATGAGACACTTGGCTTGCCATACATCTCAACTCTAGTGGCTGCAAATGTAGTGTTCAATATTCTCCATGTCAGAATGAATGAAATTGTCAGATCTCAGATCTCAGCCAAAAATGGGTTATAGATATGGGAAAAAAAAACATAAATAAGTCACTTTGCTGTATAAGCCACAGGGCATGCTAGTTTATGCAAAAAGGTGCGACTTATACAACCAAAAATATGGTATATTCATACAGAAGTAGAGACTATTATTTCCTGAACCATGTTATAAAGGGCAAAACAAGTGTAACTTTAAAAAATAACAATCAGATCAAATTTAAAAACGATTAACATTCATTTAAGCTTTGCATCCTGTCAGCAGTTTTTAAATTGCGTTTTAGTATTTTATCACGTCCATAAAAAAAAAACATAAAAAAATCTCTGTAAATTTCAAACATGCACTTATTAATGTTTGTTTGAATTAAGAAGTATGCTCATTTTCTTGTACAAAATTAAAAATGTTAGCGGTTCTGTCTGACGCAGATTGATGGGCCAGTTGTTCATTTAAAATATTTTTTTTTATAGCCAGGTAAAGTTGTAGCCAGAGCCACTTAATGACCCACAGTCCTTGAGTTTTCCACAGTGGCAAACTATTGACATATATTGCTTGTGTCAAGTGTTGTTGGCATGTTCAATTAGCATTTGGTTCAAAATATAGCCCAGCTAGACTATAAAAACTAAACAGGGGTCATATAATACAAAAGCATGGTGATTGATAAAGAGCAGTGCAGCTCCATAACACTATCTCTGTTGAGCCACAAAGTTCCACCTGTAGGCCGTGATAGATGACCGTAATTTTGTCTCAGCCACAGGTTGTTAATGGGGGGGGGGAAAAGCAGCAGTATCACTGTTAACTGGGATTAAAAATCAAATAAACAAATGTTCTAAATATGAATTAAAAAATATATTCTTACAGCAGTTTTTTTATGGGGCTTTTTAATAATAATTAAAATGTGAGTTTTCAAGATGCAGCTTCTTGTATAGACGAGTGATTGTATAAACAACAAGTAGGCAGTTTGCAAAGCTTTCAGCTGCTGCAAAGACACTTTGGAAGAAAAAAGGGGATAGACCTCCTGCAGCCACACAGACGAAGCATTTGCCCCAACCAGATATGACAACTCAAAGGGGATAAAATACAATCATACTCTTCATATTCTTTTTATTTTCCCCTGTTCTGCCAAATCAGACTACTTCCTTCAAAGTTCTAGCATCCACGCCGAGCAAGCTGACAAATCAGTCTGATTTTGTCAAGTTCTGTGGGTGTTCTTACATGAAAAGCTTTTCTTTTGTTGCCTCATAATGCTATTCACTGTCAATCACTGCTGCCTCTCTGTGGTTGCATTTACAACGAAAAGCTGTGAAGCAAAACCGCAGCACTACTTCCAAAACCAGTGAATGAAGCACATGCAAAAATCACATTTTGACACATGAAATTGCTGTGGTGGCATAAAAAAAACCCACTTTAGTTGTATTGCAAAATATTTAATACAAGTTCATGCATTCAGCAGCAATATACAGTATCATGCACATGAAATTTACTACTCTTTTGTGGCTGTGTGTGCTTTGTCACCAAAATAACATTTTGTAAGTTTTTTTTTTTTTGGCTGCTCCTTTCTTCAGGGGTCACTACAGTGATGAACTCACATAAAAGATCTGGCACTTTTGTTTTACACCAGATGACCTTCCTGACGCAACCTGGGCTTGAACCTGAGGATTCAGGAATAAC
>NW_023627784.1:2100-2429 GCF_014905685.2 Nematolebias whitei | reverse complement strand
AACAAGACAGTAGCTAAAAGTTAAACAGAACAAGACAGTAGCTAAAAGTTAAACAGAACAAGACAGTAGCTAAAAACGAAACAGAACAAGACAGTAGCTAAAAGCTAAACAGAACAAGACAGTAGCTAAAAGCTAAACGGAACAAGACAGTAGCTAAAAGCTAAACAGAACAAGACAGTAGCTAAAAACTAAACTGAACAAGACAGTAGCTAAAAGCTAAACAGAACAAGACAGTAGCTAAAAGCTAAACAGAACAAGACAGTAGCTAAAAACTAAACTGAACAAGACAGTAGTTAAAAGCTAAACAGAACAAGACAGTAGCTAAAAGC
>NW_023627784.1:0-2090 GCF_014905685.2 Nematolebias whitei | reverse complement strand
AAGCTAAACAGAACAAGACAGTAGCTAAAAGCTAAACAGAACAAGACGGTAGCTAAAAACTAAACAGAATAAGACAGTAGCTAAAAGCTGTTACAGTTTGTAGAAGTTGGACTCAGGAATGCAGACAACCACGAGGAGCTCACAGGGAAATATCAAACCTTTAACTGAGAAAACAAATCAGCTGTGAGAGGACAACAAGCCAGACTGAACGTGAGGTGGACGCTGAAGGACTTCATGGACAGGACTGATGCGAGGACTGGAGACACCTGGGTCAAAATGACAATGGGACAGGTGAGAGTGGGCAGGAGCTGAGGAACAGAAATTGACTGAAGAGGACACTGTGAAGGGAAGTGAACACTGAAGGGACAGTGTCTCCTGTGAAGGGACGAGGACACTGTGAAGGGACGAGGACACTGTGAAGGGATGAAGACACAGAGGAAAATCAAACACAAAAGGAAATAAATTAAAAATAACAAAACTAAAAAGCCATCACAAACAAATAAAAAATGCAGATACTGACAACTGACAAAAGTAGCAGAACACTAACTGAAAGCTAAACTTAGCAACAGGGTAGCTAAACCAGAGCCAGTAGCTGCAGCAGGTTCAGAGTTGTAGAAGTTGTTTCTGAAGGAACCCAAAAGATCTCCACGTTTTCCTGTAAACGTTTTTCTTTCAGATGGTTTTACAATTGATGTCCTTCCTTATGCAACCTGGACTTGAACCTGCAGCCCAAGCATTCAGGTGGCACTGACCACCGAGCTACTGTACCAGCTTCCTGCAGACCCCACCAAGTTCTAAAAGTATAAAAGTCCCAGAACCAAACATTCTACGAGTGGCTAAACAAGAAGTTTGGTGTAAAAAACAGAAAACTACAACGAGGCGGGCGGTGTGGCTGCTGACTCAGCGTTCAGCCGGTCCAGTTTCTCGGTGTCCTGGTTTGAGTCTGAACGTGTGTGACTTCACTAACAGCTCTGTTCTGTCCCACATGTTGGACATCACGACCCAACTCGGATCAGGTTCCCTGAGTCCACACGAACCGGCTCACAGCTGGAGCAGCTGCGGCGGTTAGATCATCAGTTTGTTCAGCGGGCCGCTGCCCCGGCCCACGTCAGGAGGTGTTAGCAGTAACATTAGCCTGGGGGTCGAGAACAGAGTGCAGCACGAGCAGAACTTCGGCGTGTCATTGGTGTTGTTGTTTTAGCCCCACGGTTCAGGAAATCAGGCCTCTCAGCAGGAGAGCTGCTCTCCTCACATCTTCATCTCTCACACTTCTTCATAAACCAGGAGCTCAACGGTCGGAGCACAAATAAACACGTAAATATTTAAAGCTCGTAAATCTCACAGCTAAAACAAGAAAAAGCCCTTCTGTGTTTGACTGGACAGAGTTTGGCCTCGAAAACACAGAAATCTTTATTCCTCACAGCTCTCAGCTTTTACTGGGAGACTCAAACCTGCGACTTGTTTCCTGTGTCACTTCGTTTTAACTATTAATGTTTCCCTTCTGTCCATCACAGGTCCACAAAGACACAACAACAACCGGGAATCAAACCCGAACGTGCAAAACCCACGAAGAAAAGCTCCACACGGAAAGGTCCAAGAGTTTTAAACCCTCGGCCTTCATACTACGAGGCCATGGTGTTAACCACCCCACCACCGTGTAGTCTCATTTAAATCTGCATAAAATATAATTTTTACATTTTACCATGTTGTACTTACATTTGCATCCCATAACTTGGGACTTCCTTTATGTAAGTTTTCACAGTGCCAGACTCTTATTTTGAAAAGTTTTTTTTAAACTTGATTTCCTTGTTGTAATAATCTAAGCTGACAACATGGCCGACATGTTGTTTAAACTGTAGAAGAAGAGTGAAATCTGCCAATGGCTCAGTGGGGTCGCTACAGTAACCACACACCTCGATAGGCAGGAACGCAGAGTAAAAACTAAGCCTCAGGCAAACCGTCACTGTGTGGAAACTTCTTGACCCATGAGCGGCAGAAGGTTCTGACGGTACCACGTTCTGTTTGATGGTTCCACAGGGCTTTATGGAGGAGGTTCTGATGGTACCGCATGTTCTGTTTGATGATTCCAC
>NW_023627783.1:0-2429 GCF_014905685.2 Nematolebias whitei | reverse complement strand
GAAGCTAAGACCTATCTCTTTGTGTTTCCATAGGACAATGATGGTACCACTCCTGGTAATCTTCACCCTCTTGGGTGCCACCCAAGAAATCAAAGCCCTCGTACATGCGGTAAATGAGTTAGCCCTTAAGGTTGAAGCGGATTACGCTGTTGCCCACCTAATGGATAGGATTTTTGCTGACATGCTTAGAGATGTCAGTTCGTCGGTAGATACACTAGCCACCGGTAGGATCCCACCGTATCTAGTCTCTCTACAGATGGTGAACGACATCCTCAGCTCCGCTACGCGTGAAAGAGTCACGCAAATACAGGCTCACCTGGCTTACACTCTCGGTAGCGCAATTCCAATCTACGTCAATCACAAAATGTTTGAAATGGCGTTCATTATCAACCTACCGATAATTCCCTCAAATGGCATATATAGACTCAGGGACGTTGTTAATGTTGGCAATTGGCACGGTGAAAACCATGTTCAAATTGACACACCGAAGATGGTTGCGTACCACAACGATAACCCCTCAGTTTATCTAGCTCCAAACCTTCAGATGTGTGTTCTCACTCGGGAGATACATTATCTGTGCGCGAGTAAGCCGTTTGTGTGGAATCAAACCGCGGGCTTATGCGGTTTGACACCAATTCCGGAAAATTCTAAGTGCTCAACGACCGTAACGCCTCGGCACCTGGCTAAAGCTGCAAAAGCGGAAATAATTGGCTCTCGTTGGCTAGTGAACGCTCCTCAAAGAAAGGCGATCATAGCCTACGATCAACCCGGGGCAAATAGACCTTTGACGTTACCGGACAAAACAATGTGGATCAGTGTTCCCCAGGGAACAACCATACACATTGGTGATTTGACGCTCTATCACCTCGATCCGGAACAATGGGACGCGACTCTGGATGACTCAGAGTACCTGGGGAATATGTCTATAGACATAGATCCAGAGACTCTAGGAAGGATCCGTTTTGAAGGCACCCAAGTCGTCGACGTGAAACCAATAAACCGAGTTCTCAAGTCCCTCAGGTCCACAATTAAGAACCCGATCCAACCAATTACCTATGCGTGGTCAAGCGCGGACACATTAATCATAGCCCTGCTAATGACGATAACCCTCGTATTGTGTGGGATACTCGCATCCCTGTTCCGGGGCCAAACGTCACTCCGAGTCGACGTGGATCGCCATGCAGCGCACCTCGATATGATTATGCCTCGCGTAAGTGGGTCTGCAAAGAAGCCACTCACACGGGACAGCGTGACTGAAACTGACAACCAGGGTGAGGGGAAGCAGTGAAACGATGTTTTAGTTGCTTAGTCACTACTCTTGTCGGTGTTGAAACGTTGTTGAATTGGTTTTGGTTGTTTCTGAGGTAAGAATGAATCTTGTGTGTAAGTTAAGTTAGAGACTAAGAGGACTTTAACCATGCCAACATGCAGTTCATTCGCTAAATTGCAATCCTTGCGGAGTCAATGTATATTATTGTTACCTTAAGTACCATAATCTACATTGATCTCACATCGCTTAAGCGAACCTACTCGAACAATTCTATTCGGGGGGATAGCTAATTCTTTTTGATAAGTCTCGCCATAGACTTCCAAAACATTTATGGGGAAACCAAACACCCAATCTCAAGTCGTTCATCTAAAAGACAACAGACATTTGATCCAAACTATATTTTGCCATGTAAAGCTAACTTAAGCCAAGTTAGAAATGGAAAAATAGTTTGGAACCCTTTTCTATAGGTATAAACCCCTGTAGTTACCCCTTTTCAGCATGCTCCACCCCTTAACTGGTAGTTGTAGCTGTTCCCAACCATAATAGCTTACACACCAGGTGCATATAGTTTAAGGCCTTATGTAAAATCCCCTTCATAAGCCCACCTTAAACCACATAATTGCATGACACATTGAACCAGAACGGCACAGGCTGGACGTCGCTGGAGACGACCTTCGCTGGAGGCGACCTGCAATCCTGACGTTGGTCTCCGCTCTTCATCCAGTGGCCGCATCTTCAAGTTCAATCCAAGGGTACCCCTCTGTATGCTGATTAATCAACACTTCCAATCGTTGTGGATTTACCGTTGTGGATTATATGACTTTTTCCAGTGGATTACAGACTCTGTTTTCAAGGGGTTAAAGCATTGCTACAATGGAATTATCGAGACGATATGGAATTATAATCAACACAATGGAATTACCGAGAACATTGTGGGATTACCTTGACTTTGTTTTCCTTGCTGGATTACTTTTGACTTTGTTTTCCTTGCTGGATTACTTTTGACTTTTGTTTCTTTGCTGGATTACATCAAGCTTCAAGGACAATCGACGGCGTAAGTTCATGGTTGGAATTCATCCCCATGGACAGGTGATGATTTCCAAAGGGGGGACTGTAGTGAACTTAATCTGGGGTCAAGACTAAGCCTAAGGTCAAAACT
>NW_023627782.1:0-2429 GCF_014905685.2 Nematolebias whitei | reverse complement strand
GTGCTGACTAAATTAGGTAAAAAGCCTTTTCTTACTTCTCTCCTGTTTCCTGGAACACCTTGCAAAAAAAAAAAAAAAAATCTGAGACTCTGACCTCTCTGAGGGACTTTAAACATTTGTTAAGTTAAATTCAAAAAACAATGCAGACATGTTCCTGTTTTTAGAATTTTATATCACTTTATAATGTTTTTATTTTGTTTTATATCACTACTTTTATTTACTTTTAAATTCATATGCATTTTATGGCTGCTTATTGTTCTGTGTACCTCATTTGTGGTTTTGTTAAAAACAGGTCTCTCTTGTAAATGAGTCCTCATGACTCAATGAGACTAACCTGTATAAATAAAGGTTGAATGAAAAAAAGTAAATCACAGTGAAAACAAACCCAAATTAATTTAATCCAGAAGTCAGAATAATGATTGGTTTGTTTTATGTGTAATGTGACTTTTGAGTTTGGATATCTGGATTTTTCTGCTCAGGTGTAAATAATGTTTTGATTGTTCTTACCGTCTCCGCGGCAGCTCCACTTCACTGTCCACTTCTCCCTCCTCTTCCTCTGATGAAAGTCCACGTCTCTGTGGAGAAAATTTAAAACAAAAGTTTATAAATGCACGACACAGAGTTCCTAAATCTGAGACTCTCCAGCTGCTAACTCTTGAAAAACCCCAATGGAACTTCAATCCGTGACGTTTCTGTCTGGCCCAAATGCCACAAACTGACATTCAATTAGGATCTTTTAATCTTTGTTTGATCTTTGTTGCACTTATTAGTAGCATTACATTTATGAATACCTCATGGACAATTAGGAACCTGTAGATTTTGACATTAGAACTTTATTAGAGCAAACTTTCAAAGTAAAACACTTTAATCGTTAGGTAAAGTTTGACTTTTGATGTCTCAATTGATGCCATGCTGTAAGGTTTCCACAAACTTTTTGACCAAATGTAGAAACCAAATTGTTTTATTTCCACCGAACCATCGCCTTCCTACCTACCTTGCTTCTTTTTAATGTGAAAGTGAAATTGAGTGCCATGAGAGCATTTAGAGATTTACCTGACTGCGTGTGACCGCTGCCCTGTAGAGCAGCGCTGCTGGTGTGAGGCGTTGACTTCTGGGTGAGCGTGTGATCACTGGCCCCTCCTCCTTTTCATCTCCCTCGTGGGGAACACGAGCGTTCCCGATTACGGACGACCTTCCTGCCGCCGCCCCTCTCCCGCACGGTGAATCTGGGCTACTGGAGAAAGGAATGGACGCTGCGTCTTCGCTGGGCGTGTCACTGCGTGGAGGTGTTTCAGCTAGGTCATCGGTCCCCACCCCAACGTCCCGCCCGTCTTCTGGCCCGTCCGTCCCTCTGCTGTCTTCCAACCCAGCTGAGGCGCTCTGACTGCCTGCTCTGTCCAGCCCCGGCCTCATCTGCCCCTTTCGCCGCTCTTCAACCTCCAGGGTGGTCGAAATAAGATCAGGGCTGGAGGACGACATCTTCTTGAGCAGCAGGTCGTGCTGCAGGCCCCTGAGAGCCGCGCTGGGGTCCAGCCGATGTTTGTTGCTGGGAACAGAAGAGGTGGCGTTGATCATTGCTAATGATGACGACAGAGTGGCTTTAAGCTGAGCCAAGTCGCCGCTGCTGCCTTTGCCGGCCTTCCTGTAGCGAGGTTTTCCTCTGCGAGAGCGGCCAGGAGAGGTGGAGCCCTTGTTGGGGATGGTGACCTGGGTCATGGACGAGTCCAGTTTGGGGAGAATGACTTCTGACTTCAATAGGTCTGGTCTAAAAAGGAAAAGTAAGATTCTGTTTATAAAACATGACAAAGAAGCTTTTCAATACTCTGGATTTTTGCCTTTACTGTTCACCACAGTGGTTCCCAAACCTTTTGCTCACTGACCCATCAACCTTACTAATAAACCAATTAAGCAAAGAAAATCCTCATTCACGATTGTCATCCATTTAGGAATTCTGTTTTGAACCCTATGGAACAATTAATGCTAAACATATAAATGGCAAACATTTCTTTTTTAATGTTCTGTAGAACTTCTTCACAAGACACATTTGTTGTGTCATGGCCCAAAGCAGGGTTCTGACACCAACTACAAGAACCACAACACAACAAATTAAAACTATTCTTATTATTTTTTATTAATGTCAGTAACCCTTCTCCTAAAGCGTCTGAGGGCGCCCATTTTTAAGTGCACGTACTGTAAGATCTGTAGAAATGCATCACAGGAAAACATCTCACATATGTTTAAGAATTTCAAATAACTTTCAAATGCTGAAAATAATTTTTCTTCAAATAAGAACATCTCTTTTTGTTATCTTTTTTTTTGCTTTAAAGTACCATACAACTGTGAAATTTCAACATCAGATTATATGCATATTAACATGCTCATAATCATGTGTAACTTGCTCAAAATTCCACATATATATATATATATAT
>NW_023627781.1:774-2430 GCF_014905685.2 Nematolebias whitei | reverse complement strand
TGCTTTACACTACAATCTGTGCCTCATTTACCCATTCATACAGCACTCTAATAGATCTACAAAGCTAATTGAACAAATCATTCTAAAGAAACCAATCAGAGCTTTATCACATTCATACCGATGGGACACACATCAGAGGCAACGAGGGGTTCAGTGTCTTGCCCAGGGACACTACGGCATGTGACTGCTGGTGGATTCGAACCCCCAACTCTTGCATTGGAGGACGACTGCTCTAACCACTCAGCCACAGCCGCCCGAATTATCCTCAAACTTTTCATAGTGCATGCCCATTCAGAAATTACAAAATTGACTTGGAACCACGATTATCGAGGACATTTGAAAACAGTTTAAACCATTTTTTTCAAGCGTGCGTTAAAAAATGCAAACAGCTTAAGTATCTGACATAAAACACAAACTGACCAATCAACTTTAACATACAAATCAAATCTGATGTTTCTTTCTCCTAACCTCAGCTCTTCAACAAACCCAACTAGTTTTGTAAAACACACACAGAGGCCTGATCATACTCATCTGGGCCTTGCTTGGAGGAGGATACAATGACAGTTTTTGATATGGGCGATATAGGCAGCATGAGCACCTGCCCCCGCGTTCTCCCTCAAAAAAATTAAACACATTATTTCATATAGTCTGTCTAGCCTGCATATTGGTTCTGTATCACGCCCATGCAGGGAGTGGGCGCCGTCAGCCAGATGCTGGATGTGTAGCTTCTGCTAAGGTCTGACACAGACTGGGGAAGAATGGGAGGGTACAGCGGATTCTCTCGTCCCCCTTGCTGGGCCAGGGATGCATCTAATATACCACAAAATGCACTTATGGCTAAGTAAATCACACCATTGTTTGCTCCAAAACAAAGCACATTTCATTCATAATTGTGTGAATATAGTCACTATTTCACAGCTTATTTGCGTGAAATCACTGTAAAAATAATACAAAAACAAATCTGCGCTCCAAGGAAGGTGAATTTGTTTGGGCCTAAGTTGTTTTGACTTATGTTTAGGGATGGGTGATGATAACCTACTCTGCTTGAGTGCAATTACACACAAGGAAGGTGGACAAGAACAGGTCAATGCCATCAAGTGCCCAGTTTAGGAACAAAAGAGAAAAGGAGAAATGAGAAACAGATAAAGGTATGAAGCTGTTTTATCTCTTGGAACATGAAAGGTGCTATGTTATGTATGTTACAGCATGTTGCAAGATAAGTTTATTTTAATTTGTTTAGCTGCTTAAAACAACATATTTGGTTTTAAACAGAAATATCATTTAGAGATTGAAGTTCTTCTAAAACTAAACTACTACATGGGAAAGTAATATTAGGCTACTATCATTAGTAAGAGTAATGATATTGTGATGTAGCTTGGACTGTGATAAATAGAAATTAACTGGAAGAGGTGTTGATTTGTCTCCTATTCTGCTGGTGAAGATTCCCAGTCATCCAGGACATGATGAATTCAAAAAACGTTCAATACAAAAACAACTGGAGTTTATTTGTAACAGAAGACGTTTCGCTCCTCATCCGAGGAGCTTTCTCAATTCAAAGAGCAGAGAGTGAAATATTCAGGTTATAAGGCTGAGTGAGATAACACACACACACATATGTAGATTGGCAATTCACATCTAAACACCTTAACAGTAGGG
>NW_023627781.1:0-674 GCF_014905685.2 Nematolebias whitei | reverse complement strand
GCTGAGTGAGATAAGACACACACACACATATGTAGATTGGCAATTCAAATCTAAACACCCTAACAGTAGGGGTTTCTTAAAATCTTTGTTCCTCTAATTCACAGACGAGGCCCCTCTGTTCCCATCAAGTGTGAAAACTGGCTGGGAATCAGTCTTAAATCAGTCTTAAATCAGTCTTATGGATCAGTCTTAAAGGGTGGACCAGTCTCTGTCTGAGAGTCCTGCTGGGTTTGAAATGTACTGGGATGTTGTGTTTGTTGTTTCTGAATTTCTCTGATACTCCAGTAACATAAGGGATGACAATGTTTTTCCGTCTGTTGTTATCTTTTTTCTGTTTATTAGTGTGTTTTGTAGATTTCCTCGCTGACTTGACAAAAGCCCAGTGGTCCACCCTAAGGACAAAACACCCATACACAAACAGAGTGGTGTAGTGTATGCGGTCCAGTGCAGCGAGGACTGTCCAGACCTCTACATTGGAGAAACTAAACAGCCTCTTCACAGACGCATGGCTCAACACAGGAGAGCTACTTCCTCAGGACACGATTCAGCTGTTCACCTCCACCTCACAGATAAGAGACACTCTTTTGAGGACCAAAATGTGCACATTTTGGACCGAGAACACAGATGGTTTGAGAGGGAGGTGAAGGAAGCAATTTATGTAAAAAGAGAAAAGC
>NW_023627780.1:0-2430 GCF_014905685.2 Nematolebias whitei | reverse complement strand
AATCAGAGTTACAGTTTCCAAGACAGAATATTTTACCTGGTGATTAACTTTGTTTATTATAAACAGTGTAGTGTCAAACATGGCCTCAGACCTCCCATCTAGGTGCATTTTTTAACCTTTCCCAAGTTTCTGATGAGTTTTCATTACTCACCTAAGAACGCTGAAGGAGAAACAGTGCCATTACTGCGGGAAACCATGACGCTAATTCCTGTCTCGATGAAAGGAACAGAAAAGTCGATGACCTCTGACCTCTCCTCATTGATAGTCAAGGATCCGACAGCCATGTGGGCATTTTTTAACACCACCTAGGAAAGAGGCGTAAGAGACAAAATCACTAATCAGGAGGTATGTAAACATTCATCAATTGTTGAACAAATGCTGTAACATTGAAACATTAGCTTTTGACACTGTGGATCATGACATCCTGTGTCATAAGCTCTCAGAAACTGGTTTCTCAGATCACACCATTGGTTGGTTCACTAACTATCTCTCAGCTCGAAGGCAGTGCGTTAAATTTATTGGTACTTCTTCCAGTTATCTAACTATTAACAGTGGTGTACCACAAGGTTCTGTCTTAGGTCCCACCCAGTTCACAGTCTTCATAGGTAATGTAGGTCAGACCATCCGTGATGCATCCTTACATTTCTATGCTGATGACACAGTTGTTTATTGTCACGCTAAAACAGTTGCTAAGGTTTTCCAGCTTTTACAATCTGCTTTCAACATCATCCAGTCAGATTTGTTCAGTCTCAAACTTGTGTTAAACACTAACAAAACCAAAGGAATGTTGTTTTCAAACAGGAAGTCGGTTCCAGCTGTCCTTCCCTGGACCTTATCTTCGAATGGTGTTCCTATTGAGTTTGTTGATTCCTACAAATACTTGGGTATTTTGGTTGATGTGCATCTCTCTTTTAAGCCCCACGTTGAAAACTTAGTAAAGAAACTGAACGTAAAACTGAGTTTCTTTTTCAGAAATAGATCCTGTCTAACTCTGAACATTAGGAAATGTCTTGTGACTGTGACTTTCCTTCCCTCCACTGACTATGGTGACATCCTTTACATGAAGGCTCATGCTAGCATCCTGCAGATGTTTGATGCTGCATATCATGGTGTGCTAAGATTCATAATTGGTTGTAACTACTGTACCCATCATTGCACCCTGTATTCACTGGTTAACTGGTCATCATTAACTTCATACAGACTCTCTCATTAGTACATTTTCATCTTTAAATCACTTTTTGGTCTGTTGCCTTCATATATCTCCTTCTACATGTCACTGCGTGAGTGCAGCTACAGCGTGTGCTCTCAGGACATTATTACATGCAGTGTTCCTTCAGTGTGGACTGAACTAGGCAAAAGGGTCTTCTCCTACTCCGCTCCTGTTTCTTGGAATATCTTGCAAAAATATCTGAAGCTCTCGACCATGACCTCTTTGAGTGGCTTCAAACATCTATTAAGTTCATTGCAAAAACTAATGCAGACATTTTCCTATTCGTGCTCCATTTCAACCCAGCTGAGTTCTGCTCCACACCTCTTTTGTTTCTGCTCTGCCCGCTTCATTTCTGAAAGCTCATGTCTGTGCGGGAAGTGGCCGGCTTCATCTGTGGCTCGTGAACAGCCAGAGGTAGTTTAAAGACAGACAGACTGTGCAGCCACTTTATTTCTTATGAAAGAGCCTAAAGCGAGGAATGAAAATGTAGACAAAAAAGACAAAGACAGAGTATGGCAAGCAGCGTCTGGAGGCCAACACACTTGTCGCCCAAAAGCTTTGGAAGTGGACACTCGTGATGCTTATCAAGAGACAGAAACAGGGAGAAAGATGGAAAGAGAGGAGAAGAAAGTGGGTTATCACAGTGGGTCATGGCTGCTTGAAATAACCGGCCCAAAGCTTCCTCTACCTGCACCTCCCTTCCTTCAGAACTTCAGCACAGGTGGTATATTTAGCCCCAGATTTTATAGCCTTAAAGCATCGGGGTAAAGTGGGACGAGATGATCCCTGTGAGTTAATAAGTTGAGTGTGCCAGTGCAAATCAAAGCAGGAGTGTGTGAGTGAGTCATAAAGGGAGAAAGGAATGAGAGCGAACCTTTGTTCCCTACCTGTGAAGTGAACCTTTACAGGCAGAAGCATTGTGCGCCTGCTTTGCACATTATCTGCAGGTTTTTGTTTAAGTGTCTGTGAGCGAGCTTTGTTTGTTTGTGTGAATGAATGCATTTGTAACGTTCAAGTCATGTTTATCCTGCCAGCATGTATGTTAGGATGTATATGTTGGCTTGTGCATGAGTGCCTCAATGTGCAAACACCCTCCCAGAGGACGAGAACGAGCAGATCCAGCAGTGCGCTCACGTCCCCTCTCACCATTTCACTCTCTCTCCAGCTCCCTCCTACGACTTGTTCTCTCCGTGTTATGAAAGTGACCCATGTGGGTGTTA
>NW_023627779.1:0-2431 GCF_014905685.2 Nematolebias whitei | reverse complement strand
AAGGTTTTTAATGACATTTTCATATCCACAGACGCAGGTGATTCTGTACTGCTTCTCCTATTGGACCTTACATCTGCTTTTGACACCATCGACCACAAGATCCTCATTTCTAGACTGGAGCAGTGGGTGGGCATCACAGGGTCAGCCATTAAATGGTTTGGGCCACCTGGGACTCAATTTTATTGTACACCTTAGACATTCATTCATAACATCCTCATGACATTCACATATAGGAACTTGAGGTGGGCACATGGCTATTGGGTGGTGGGATGACCTTACTCTCACCCCCTGTGCCTGTGCTCACTTACAACGGTTGCATTTAGACACTAGGGTTTGGATAGAGTTGGGGTGGAGGGGAAACTGGCATCATGCCAGCCTTTGCTCCTTCTTCTTTCCTTTTTAATGGCACTATACAACAACACACATCAACAGCACATCTAGGGGCGGGGGTGTATGTGTCGGGGTCTTATTTATTTATTTATTTATTTATTTATTTTTTCCCCTAGTTCCCTAACTGCCATTCCGGGGGTGGGGTCCAGGGGAAGGGCAGGCCGTCGGGTGTTGACCAGGACAATGTGGGGGTTCGGGGTCTGGGGGATTGCCGTGGGCGGTGCTGGCGCTGTGCTCTCCCTGCGGTTGTTTGGACCCCCTGAGCTTGGCTCTTGGGTGCCATGGTTGGCCCGCTGGCCGGGGTGGCTGCCGGGGCCTAGCGGGCGGTCGGCTGGGGGCGCGTGCTTGGTTGTTGGTAGTGTGTGGGGGTGGTCGGTGGCATGTCCTCTTCGTGGTGGGGGGTGTCCTGTCAGCTGGGCGTGGCCTGGGCCAGGTCTGGGATATTGGCTCTTCTCCGCTCGAGAATGAATGGGTTTACCTCCTGGGTTTGGGCATGGGCTGCCCCCTGTAGAGGGCGGGTACTTGTCTTGGACCTGGGGGGTATAGAGTGCATATCGGGAATAAGAATGAAATGTATCATTATTGTATGTTTTTTAGTGATTGAGTGTGAGAATGAGGCTGGGACTGTGTGATTGTGTCTGTGTATGAATGGGTATTTGATAGGCCGAGACTCGGACTGCCCCCTCTTTGATACAACTGCGGGTGCTTGGCATCGCGCCCCTACCGCGCGGCCCCCTGGTGGGGTGTGCCCTTGCCTGCCGGTGCGCTTGGGGCCCTTGGAGTCGGGGGCTGGGTGCTTGGGCGTGTGTCAGCTCGGCCTGGTGTCTGCCTGGTGGGGCTCGGGTACTCTGGCCCTGTCAGGCCTTGGCCTGGGTGGTGTGGGTCCTCGGTGCCCGGGCCTCCGTGCCCGGGCCTGGACCTGCATCGGTGCGGCGGGTTCTGGCGGGGGCCTATGAGTTCGTCGCTGTTGGCCCCGGGGGGTCACTGCATGTGGTCGCTGGTGGGGTTCTTACGGCTCTCCCCTGTGGTCCTATCTGGGGGGTGGGCGAGTGGTTCGTCCTGTGTGGGTGGCCCTGGGAGCTCCGCGGTTGGGGTCCCTCCTGGGGTCTTGGGCTCTGATCCCCCCTTTTTTCGTCTGCCCCTGGTCTTGGGGGTCGGGTCTCTGCTGCTTCACAGTTACTATTAAATATTCTATTAGAGAAGCCTTATACACTTATGCATGCTCACAACCACACACAAATAGAAGCAGGGATGCTTATGTAGGCTTTATATGTAGATATATAGATATGTATATGAATGTATAGTCATGTGTATGTATGTATGTATATAGGCGTAGGTATATATATTTATGGAAACTTACTGCAAAGCCATGAATATTTTAAGTTCTTTATACATATGTATTTTGTTGCTGTGTTTTGTCATGTTCTTTGCAGGTGAACAGAACAGTGGCTGGGTATTTTGCCGTGTGCTCTCTTTGTGTATATTTCTTATATTTTGGAGTCTTACTTTGTCTTTTCTTTCTTTCTATCCTATTAAAAAAAAACTACACTAGATAGTCACTAGAATAAATATTTCATAATAATGGTGTGGAGAGGATGGCTGTAAGGGAAGAAGGGAGGCCATCAAAAGAAAAAAAAAAGAAAAAGTGGCAAACACCCGGGCACTCTTTTCGCCACCAGCTCATGATCTGTCCATCCCATCTCAGTGTGTGGCTGTGTTTGACCACTTTGAGCCCTTCTCTCTGTCTTCACTGGAGCAGGTAATGTGCAGCATGAAGCCATCTGGTTCTCCCTTTGATGTGGTCCCCCCTCGACTACTAATGAAGTTTTTCCTACCCTGGGTCCTTTTATTCTCGCTATTCTGAATAGCAGTTTATCCTCAGGTGTGGTGCCAAAAACTTTTAAACATGCTGCTGTCCAGCCCCTCCTGAAAAAACCTAACCTTGACCCCTCAGTCATGTCCAACTTCCGGCCTGTCTCCAGACTCCCATTCATCTCTAAACCACTGGAAAAAATTGTGGAGTCTCAGTTGAAACAGTTTT
>NW_023627778.1:0-2431 GCF_014905685.2 Nematolebias whitei | reverse complement strand
ACAACGATTGGAAGTGTTGATTAATCAGCATACAGAGGGGTACCCTTGGATTGAACTTGAAGATGCGGCCACTGGATGAAGAGCGGAGACCAACGTCAGGATTGCAGGTCGCCTCCAGCGAAGGTCGTCTCCAGCGACGTCCAGCCTGTGCCGTTCTGGTTCAATGTGTCATGCAATTATGTGGTTTAAGGTGGGCTTATGAAGGGGATTTTGCATAAGGCCTTAAACTATATGCACCTGGTGTGTAAGCTATTATGGTTGGGAACAGCTACAACTACCAGTTAAGGGGTGGAGCATGCTGAAAAGGGGTAACTACAGGGGTTTATACCTATAGAAAAGGGTTCCAAACTATTTTTCCATTTCTAACCTGGCTTAAGTTAGCTTTACATGGCAAAATATAGTTTGGATCAAATGTCTGTTGTCTTTTAGACGAACGACTTGAGATTGGGTGTTTGGTTTCCCCATAAATGTTTTGGAAGTCTATGGCGAGACTTATCAAAAAGAATTAGCTATCCCCCCGAATAGAATTGTTCGAGTAGGTTCGGCTTAAGCGTTGTGAGATCAATGTAGATTATGGTACTTAGGGTAGCAATAATATACATTGACTCCGCAAAGATTGCAATTTAGCGAATGAACTGCATGTTGGCATGGTTAAAGTCCTCTTAGTCTCTAACTTAACTTACACACAAGATTCATTCTTACCTCAGAAACAACCAAAACCAATTCAACAACGTTTCAACACCGACAAGAGTAGTGACTAAGCAACTAAAACATCGTTTCACTGCTTCACCTCACCCTGGTTGTCAGTTTCAGTCACGCTGTCCCGTGTGAGTGGCTTCTTTGCAGACCCGCTTACGCGAGGCATAATCATATCGAGGTGCGCTGCATGGCGATCCACGTCGACTCGGAGTGACGTTTGGCCCCGGAACAGGGATGCGAGTATCCCACACAATACGAGGGTTATCGTCATTAGCAGGGCTATGATTAATGTGTCCGCGCTTGACCACGCATAGGTAATTGGTTGGATCGGGTTCTTAATTGTGGACCTTAGGGACTTGAGAACTCGGTTTATTGGTTTCACGTCGACGACTTGGGTGCCTTAAAAACGGATCCTTCCCAGAGTCTCTGGATCTATGTCTATAGACATATTCCCCAGGTACTCTGAGTCATCCAGAGTCGCGTCCCATTGTTCCGGATCGAGGTGATAGAGCGTCAAATCACCAATGTGTATGGTTGTTCCCTGGGGAACACTGATCCACATTGTTTTGTCCGGTAACGTCAAAGGTCTATTTGCCCCGGGTTGATCGTAGGCTATGATCGCCTTTCTTTGAGGAGCGTTCACTAGCCAACGAGAGCCAATTATTTCCGCTTTTGCAGCTTTAGCCAGGTGTCGAGGCGTTACGGTCGTTGAGCACTTAGAATTCTCCGGAATAGGTGTCAACCCGCATAAGCCCGCGGTTTGATTCCACACAAACGGCTTACTCGCGCACAGATAATGTATCTCCCGAGTGAGAACACACATCTGAAGGTTTGGAGCTAGATAAACTGAGGGGTTATCGTCGTGGTACGCAACCATCTTCGGTGTGTCAATTTGAACATGGTTTTCACCGTGCCAATTGCCAACATTAACAACGTCCCTGAGTCTATATATGCCATTTGCGGGAATTATCGGTAGGTTGATAATGAACACCATTTCAAACGTTTTGTGATTGACGTAGATTGGAATTGCGCTACCGAGGGTGTAAGCCAGGTGAGCCTGTATTTGCGTGACTCTTTCGCGCGTAGCGGAGCTGAGGATGTCGTTCACCATCTGTAGAGAGACTAGATACGGTGGGATCCTACCGGTGGCTAGTGTATCTACCGACGAACTGACATCTCTAAGCATGTCAGCAAAAATCCTATCCATTAGGTGTGCGACAGCGTAATCCGCTTCAACCTTACGAGTTAAGTCATTTACCGCTTGTACGAGGGCTTTGTTTTCTTGGGTGGCACCCAAGAGGGTGAAGATTACCAGGAGTGGTACCATCATTGTCCTATGGAAACACAAAGAGATAGGTCTTAGCTTCGTAATGGTCAAGGGTAGGTCCTGTGAATTTAAACTATGGTTAAGTTTATTATCCATTAGCTATCTTCTGCTTGGATGACCCTTATTCCCACGAGGTCAGATTTTGTGAGATCTTTGTCTCCTGAGGAGTTATTGCACGCCTTGTGTGGTTTAACCTGGTTTCGATGTACCCATTTAACAGTTGGCTCTTTTTGGCCTTTACTGATTTTTATCTGATAGACAACTGGAGACACTTTGTCGATTATCAGATGGGGTCCAGTCCATCTAGGCATCAGCTTACGGGCGAGAGTTCCGGTCCCGGACTCTCTTCTCCCAGTTTTGGGGGCAAACGTGTAGTACCAGACCCTGTCTCCCACTTGGAGTTCC
>NW_023627777.1:0-2431 GCF_014905685.2 Nematolebias whitei | reverse complement strand
GAATGGTTGTTTGTGTCGTTTGTCTCTATGTGGCCCTGTGATGGACTTGCGACCCGTCCAGGGTGTACCCCGCCCCTCGCACAGTGATTGCTGGACATGGGCACCAGCGACCCCCGTGACCCAAAATGGAATAAACGGGTAAAGATAATGGATGGATGGGTCCTGGTGTTGAGTCCAGAAGGACGACAACAAAACAAAGAAGAGTGGACACTGAGCCTTTTCCAAACTACATGTGGCACAAAGATGGCCGCCACAAACTGATCCGCTGGAAGTTCCTTGTACGTTTGTAGAAAGAGATGTTGGAGTAACAGATGATAAGTTATGTTGTTCTTCAGGCTTTGACTCCAACTGCAGCTACGAGGACTGCTATACCCCAACATTTTCATCAAAGCAGAGAGCAGTGCACAGCACATGCTGCCACACATGATATGTTGGGACAAACAGCTGTTTGAAGTTTGTATCACTGATGTAGATGAACAGATGCGGAGATATATTCATCAATTAAAACGGATTCTTCATTTTTCTGGACTGAATAAAACGTGCATTGAATTTAATGAAATGTAAACGTGAGACGTCATTTATCTTTGACCCATCAAAATGAATGCGGTCATTTATTTTACAGAATCAAAGTTTAACATCAAACATTTACATTAATTTGGCAAAATATGAAAATAACAACATAATTAAACAGCTTTACAACCAGGAAAACCATACGGCCATGATTTTCCGTTGCTTCACCACAGACATCAATGAAAACTGTACAATTATGATCAATTATCCACACGGCGGTGGATGAGCACTTTACACAGACATTTCTAAATTATCTGGAAGGATTTCTACTTGAGAGAAGAATTTAAAGATGGAAAGATGGAGTTTAAAGGGAGTGAAAGATGGTGTGTGAGGGGGAGTGTTGACCAGAACCGACACTCTCCATTCGAACCCAGCTTTTCCTCGGTACGCTTTGGTAGTAAACTTGACTCATTACCTTTCTGAAGATAAATCAGCAGATATGGAGTTCCAGTTAACGCTACCTGTCCAGCGTCTCCATAGGATGGCTGTGACTCGTCCGAAGTAGTGACGAGATTCCGTCCGACACAAGCTCACATCAGCAAGTGGACTTCACATGAGTGGAGTCCTTCAGAAGTTCCACTCAGAGGTGGAAGATGTTATAATCCAACTCGGAGGAGCCTTATCATGGCTGGACTTCTGTTCTCCCAAACGACTTCACAGAACTGCGAACATCTCAGAACTTCTCCGCGCTCCACCGAACTGAGAGAACTAGGAAGTACCGGCATTTTAAAGAGCTCTATTTCCGGTATATTTGAGCGTCCCTGATTGGTCCATATCAACCAGACAGGGGTGTGTTTTGTGATGTAAGAGGTTACTAGAAGTCAGAAAACAGCAAGAATTGTTATGGAACAGATTAAACTGTTCTCAGACAGGCGAGAGAAATATTTTGGCGAGTTGGAGAAACAGGTGCCAACTTCTCTGTTGACGTCTGAGAGGATGTAAAAACAAGGCAGTTGTTCCAACACATGTCTGCTTCGACTCCTGACCTTGGAAAACGCACACTTGCTCATTCAAAGACAGAAATCAGAAAATGCATAATTACTCCGTAACAGGCCTTAACATGAATTCTAACTTTGCATGAGGATTAAAAAATCATTACACTGTTTCACAGTTAATAAAATTGATTAGTTCACTGTAACATCTAAAATGGTTTGAACTAAGACACTTTGATTATCAACATTTGTAAAATAGTAATGATAATAGAAAAGAGAGTGTTCTTTCACTTGAATTTTCAAGAAAGAAAGTCTCAGGATGGGTGAACCTGTATTTCTGGATTCAAATCAATGAAATGACAGTTTCTGTCCCACAAGGTTCTTAAGGTCAAGGGTTTTGACCTTAGGCTTAGTTTTGACATCAGGTTAAGTTCACTACACTGACTCATCATGACAGTGACAGTCAAAGATTGAACACTTCTTCTTCTTCTATACAATTTAAACACAAAACCTAAAACTGAATGTAATCTGAACTTTTCTTACAATTTAATGTTCACTAGTATAAACGTTATTATGGATATCTATAAACTCTGTTCTTCTTGTAAAAATGCCTTCTGACTTGAAGGAAACCTCTTATTGATGTATAAAATGTAAACAGAATGAGGAGTGTGATTATATGGTACAAAAGCTACCATTTTAAAATGATAAAATAAAAAACTCTAACATTCCCTCTGTTATGATATGGACTACCCAGTGGGAACGAGAACCAGAACGACAAGAGCCTCAAGTAAGCAAAAACAGTGTTTATTATTTACAGTGAATGAAAAAACGAGTATATACAAAAGTTGGCCTGGGACTCCTGAAAAAGGGAGAAACAGGGTGAGGACTAGGAGGCAAGTGGAGGCAGCTCAAATGGTGGAATAAATTGT
>NW_023627776.1:0-2432 GCF_014905685.2 Nematolebias whitei | reverse complement strand
GATCGCATCACTACATAGTGCTCCTGGTTAGATTCCCATTTCAGCGTGTATCAAAGTTTCTAAAAACCTTTGTATTTCCTCTGTCTCTTCCGAGCTCAGAGGTGTAGGGCCTTGCTCCTGGGACCTTTGTGATTTTATCGCCTCGGTTCGTTTCGTCCGAGGTGGGGGAGGGTTAGGTACGTCTTTTGGGGTTTCCTCTTCGGATTTCCCCTGATAATATGGGTCCTCTTGTATCCCATATCTATGCGTCCTACGCATATCCCATTTACGATCATCACGCTCATCCTCTGAAAGAGGAGACTTTTTGTCCCAGCGTGCACCTTCATTACGTGGTTTGTTAGTTTGAAAATACTGCCTTTTCTCGCCTGTTTTAGGAGGAGGTGTCAACGCACTCCGTCCTTCCATTTCTAGGGAGTGGGGTTTAACCTTTATACCAGGAAACACCTCTATGGGCGTCTTATCATGAGAACATACCTCAAACACATTCACAGCACACTGTTGCAGGTTTGGTGGAGGAGGCCTGTTCAGGTCTGTCCCTACCACTTTAGGTGAGGGTGGATTACGAGCAGGAGGTCTGTAAAAGATTTTTGGAGGTTTTGGTGGATTATCCCGACACAGTTCAAGGTCTGCTCTGGATTTCAGACCACCTCGCCCCTCGTCATTACTTTTATCTGTTGCTGCTCTTAGTTTCTCCTCACGTTTTTAAACGTTCCTGGGTCGTTTGGTATTCACCTTTTAAATGCATGAATTTTTCCAGCCATACTTCTTTATCCATTCTGCTTTTTTCCAGCTCAAAATTTGCAACCTGCAACTCTTGTTGTAGGTGTTCATTGTCTGAGCACGCAGCTTGGTATTGACGGTCTTTTTCACTAATCTTGTCATAAGATTGAGCTTGTAATAACGACTGCATTTTTGAGAGCTCCCTCTCATGTGTTCTAGACAGCATGACATTGCGTTCCAACTGTTCATCCAATTCTGCTTTCAGAAGCAGAGAGATTTTTGCTAACCGTTCCTGGCTAGACCTTTTACCCTCTGACACTAATGTTCCTTCTGCCAGACTTCTCAGTTCATCCCCTCTTTGAATTTCATCAAGTTGTTTTAATTGCTCTATTTGCTTGCCAAGAATTGAATGTGTTAAAATATGTAAAGCCCCCAAAATGATATCATCATTTGATTGGGAGTTGAAAGGGTTCTCTTCTTCTTCTTCGTTTGCCATTTTTCTTCTATTTAAAAATTAAATAGGAGAATTTAATCTTTTAGGGTTTTTTTTTAAATGAAATCAGAAAAGTCTCTTTATCCTGATATATTTACTCTTATTTAGTGATTTAGCAATTAAACGTGCACTATCTTTTAGCAAATGAGTAAACTTTATCACTCTGTGAATATTTGTAACTGTATCTTTTTTAAAAAGTTTCTAATTTTTCATTTTGTCCCTCCTGTTTGAGGTTTTCAGTGAATGAAAAATTTCCTGGTAAATGCCTGTGTGCATAAATACCTTAATAACTTTCTAAATGCAAGATAACAGTGATTATTCAGTTTTGAGGAACGTTTATTAACTCAAAAATGCCTTTCAAAAAGAAAATACGTTTAATTTCACTAAAATAACCTAAAAAGCGAAGTGAAAACCTGTGATCTCAAGTCTCTCCAGAAGGTGTCAGCATAACCTTATATATTTTAACTCAGACACTGTTAGTGTTACCCAGTAGGAGTCGCTATGACTTCCTGTGGCATCCGGTCGTTAGCTGTTAGCTTAAAATTAGCATCGGCTAGACTTGGTTAAAACCAACATTTCTGAACGGATTTTTTACTCAAACGTGGCAAAATTTTAGCAATTAGACTTCGAAGAACTTAGCAGCTGATCAGAATACAGCTTTTAAAGTGTTTTTGAACTTTAAAAAGCAGATTTTGTTCCCTATGAAAAACGAGTTTTCATTTCCGGGTCACGTGACTGAATCGTTCAATGACAGAGCAACACGACCTGACACGTCAGAGTTAGTCACTACTGACACGTCTGTCAGCCAATCAAAACGTTACACACGGTCTTTTTCAACCAATCACAGAACGTCTTTCCCAACTAGCATGTTAGATTTATCTGAACAAGTCCGTCAACTTTTTGTCTTTTAAACTGTCAAAATGCACTTTTTTCTGTTAAAAGATGTAACGATAAGCTCCCAGCTGCACGGAGTCGGCGCCCCGGTCTCAAAAACGTCTTTCTAGCTATTTAAACAACTCGTTCGAACTTTTTCAGAACCGAGCCGGTACCAGAACCGAACCTCTGTCCGTTTGTACCAGTTTAAACAGAATACAGCGTTTCCACAGCTCAAAGCCAGCTTATGTTACACATAACAGACGTACAATTTCAGATTTAAAAGGACTCAATGACTCACAAGTTCAGCTTCAACACATCACTAGCTCAACACAGCGTAAACATG
>NW_023627775.1:0-2432 GCF_014905685.2 Nematolebias whitei | reverse complement strand
GCTACCGAGAGTGTAAGCCAGGTGTGCCTGTGTTTGCGTAACTTTTTCGTGCGTAGCGGAGCTGAGGATGTCGTTCACCATCTGTAGAGAGACTAGATACGGTGGGATCCTACCGGTGGCTAGTGTATCTACCGACGAACTGATATCTCTAAGCATGTCAGCAAAAATCCTATCCATTAGGTGTGCGACAGCGTAATCCGCTTCAACCTTAAGGGCTAACTCATTTACCGCTATTACGAGGGCTTTGATTTCTTGGGTGTGAGTATTCAGCACTAGAACAGTATCCTTTACGGTTTTAGTCACCTGTGTCAATTGTGTTAGTTGAAGGTTCTTTTGGGTTCAACTCGGTTCTGTTGAAGCTCTGGAGAAGTTCTGTTGAGTTCTGCTGGTTGGAGAAGTTCTGCGGCGCGGACAGTGCTGATATGTCCTAGCGCTGGACAGTTCTGTGAGAGACGGGATGATCCTGACATGACAACAGAGCTCTTCCGAGTTCCATGGGATTATAACATTTTCACTCGCCACTACTTCTGACGATTCACAGCATCCTAAGGAGACGCTGGACAGGTAGCGTTAACGGAGCTCCATATCTGCTGATTAACCTCAGAAAGGTAATGAGTCAAGTTTCCTACCAAGCGTACCGGGGAGAGCTGGGTTCTGATGGAGAGTGTCAATTCTGGTGAACACTTCCCCTCCCATACCATCTTTACTCCCTCTAAACTTCTTTCCCATCTTTAAACTTTTCTATCAAGTAGATATTCTTCCAGATATTTAGAAATGTCTGTGTAAAATGCTCATCCACATCCGTGTGGGTAAAAGATCATAATTGTACAGTTTCATAAATGTCTGTGGTGAAGCAACGGAAAAATCATGGCCGTATGATTTTTCCTGATTGATTGCTTATGTTGTTATTTTCATAATTTGCCAAATTAATGTAAATGTTTGATGTTAAATTTTGATTCTGTAAATAAATGACCGCATTCATTTTGATGGGTCAAATATAAATGACGTCTCACGTTTGCATTTCCTTAAATTCAATGCACGTTTTATTCAGTCCAGAAAAATGAGGAATCCGTGTTAAATGATGAATATATCCGAGCATCTGTTCATCTACAAGAATATGCTTCTCTGCGCCGGCGTGGTTGCATCTCAAAATCAGAAAGTTCATAACCTCTGCGCATTAGGAGCTGACGAGCTATTTCAGGGTCCCGCTTCTCTAAAGTAGAAGTGATAGGACGTACTGACAGGGATCTCAGGCAGGGAATACAACAACATCCACATGTGATTAAAATAGCTGCAAATACTGCAATTGACATCAACATGGACACAATCATCTGCTTCCAGGGGCCAAACACTTTGAAGAGCCATTCATCAAGAGGATTATCTACACCAGAGTGAGATTTCATCTCATCAGACAACGTTCTCAAACCTTCAAGTGCACGGGTCACTTTTCCATCAGGGGCAGTGTTATTAGGAATGAAACTACAACACAGGTCACCAAATATGCTACACACACCTCCTTTCTCTGCTAACAGCATATCAAGAGCCATTCTGTTCTGCACAGCCATCAGAGAAGTTGGAGCTAGTTGCTCCGCTAAGCCCTCAACAGCGTCTCTGGTAAGGTTGGACAGACGCATGACATTGTAATGTATGTAATTTATTCGGTCAACATTTTTATTTGATGTAATTGGGAAATATGCGGAAACAACAGGTAAATTTTCAAAACCTGTCGCAATCTGATCTACTAATTTGTGCTCATCAGGAACTCCCCGAGGGATTCCTATGGCATCAATATATGTAGTGGAACCCACAGTGGGGTCAAAATTATGCGTTGAACGTCTCTTCCTACTGGGAGAGATGGAGGTGTCATTTAAAACTTCCAAACGAGGGCCAATCAAGGTTAACGATACAGCTAAGCGTACTAATGCACATAATCCCATAGAATCCTGAGGGATATGTGTTAGTAAACGTCTACCACCACAATAATAATACAGATCAGCGCGAGCCACCTTACCCACACCTCCAGGCTGCTCACACTCTGGTAAACCGGGAATAATGCAGAAATATTCAAAAGAGAAAATGAGTGACAACCCGATGGATGACAAAACACCTATCCCTATCACCACGTGCTTTGGTGGCCACCGCATTTTGATCTTGTAAACAGAAACTGTACTCAATAAATGAAGATGTCTCACACAGCGACTTCCTCAGCAGACAGCCAGGCAAGCAGTTCCTTTAACACAAAATGAATACAAAATAACACTCTGTTAATATACTGCTTATAATTGATTATAGATATTTCTTTTTAACGTTACAAACTGAATATACTTATCACTTTCAAGCTAAGTTAATAAATGGATGCGCTCTAAATCAAAACTGCAATTAAAAAATAAGAGAAAAATGGTTAGTACACATGTCATACAATATTGTTACAA
>NW_023627774.1:0-2432 GCF_014905685.2 Nematolebias whitei | reverse complement strand
TGATTTCAACAAAGAAAGATGACAACAATGGACAACAGCAACAACAATAAACAGTTATAAAAAAAAGCATACTACAGTTTTTTTTTTTTTAACAAATAGGATGGCTAAAAGGAAAAGGTAACAAAACAAAAAACAGCTAGATTCCAAGACAAATGTAGAAAACTAACAACAGGAACATGTTAGCATTGGACCCTGCCAGGTGTCCAACAGATTCTTAAAGACACTTAGAGAGGTCAAGGTCGAGAGCTTCAAATCTTTTTGTAAGATATTGTAGTGAACTAAGCCTCAGGTCAAGTCCTGGCCTTGAGGGCCTTCCTGGGACAAGAACTGTATTTCATTGATTTGAGTCCAGAAACACAAGATTAAGTTCATCCAGAGACTTTCTAAGTGTCCTGCACTGATCAATTGAAAGAACACTCTCTTTTTCTATTATCATTACTATTTTACAAATGTTTTGATAAATCAAAGTGTGTTTAGTTCAAACCATTTTAAATGTTGAAGTGAACTACTCGTTTTGAATAAACTGTGAAACAGTATTAGTGATTTTTAATCCTCATTCAAAGTGGAAATCAAGTTAGAATGTGTTACAGAGTAATGATTCAATTTCTTGATCTTCTGTCTGAAATGAGCAAGTTGCAAGTTGGTCAAAGGTCAAGTTTCGGTCAACTGCAAGTTTACTGGAAAAGAAATGTCATGTTTAACTTTTACAGAAAGATATTAGAGAATTGACTCCACGAAGTCTCGGTTCTTCATAACAATCTTCTGTCTGTTCTTAAACAATCTAATCTTTTTCCCTTGACTTTTAATAACCTCTTACATCACTAAAACACACCCCTGTTTGGTCGATCGACCAATCAGGAAGTTCTCAAATGAACCGGAAGTGACCTCTTTAAAAGGTGCAACACTTCCTAGTTCACCAGTGAGTGCGGAGAGAAGAACGCTGAGAGAATGCTGTGAGTTAGTTCCGAGAGCAGCAGAGTTCAGAATGCTGGAATGCAGAATGCTCAGAACAACTGCGACTAAGCTGAAGGAGAGAAGTTCAGAGGAATTATGAAGAAGTCTGTTCTGGGATGATCTCACGACTCCGAACGGTTCCCTACTATCCTTACGGAGACGCTGGAGAGCGTTTGAAGGCAACTCTACACCGAAGTCGGAATTATCCTCTGCCAAGGTAAAAGAGTCGATCTTCAACCGCAAAGTGTACCGTTGGTTAAGCTGGGTCCAGAAGGAGCGTGTTGTTCTGGTTATAACAGACAAATTCCCTCACCCATCTCTCTCAAGATAAACTTCATTTTCCATCTTTAAACTCTTCTATTTTGCTAGTAATTAATCCAGATATTTTCAGAAATGTCTGTTGTAAAGCTTGAACCCAGATACCATGGCTTATGGTCTCTGAAAGCTTGCTAATTAATTATGTTGTGTTGAAATCAATTTGCCAAATCAATGTAAATGTTTGATGTTAAACTTTGATTCTGTTAATAAATGACCACATTCATTTGATGGGTCAAAGAAAATTAACGTCTCACGTTACATTTATTAAATTCAATGCACGATATTATTCAGTCCAGAAAAATGAATGAATCCGTTTAATTTATGGATAATATATATCACAGATATATGTTCTCTTACAATATTCCAGGAAACAGGAGCGGAATAGGAGGAGGCCCTTTTGCCTAGTTCAGTCCTCATTGAGGGAACACTGCAGGTAATAATGTCCTGAGAGCGCACTCCGTAGCTGCACTCACGCAGAGACATGTAGGAGGAGATGTATGAAGGCAAAAGACCAAGAAGTGATTTAAAGATGAAAATATACCAGTGAGAGAGTCTGCGTGAAGTTAATGATGTCCAGTTAACCAGTGAATACAGTGTGCAGTGGTGGGTACGATAATCACAGCCAGTTATGAATCTTAGTGCACCATGATAGACAGCATCCAACATCTGCAGGGTTCTTGTAGGCGCGTTCATGTAAATAATATCACCACAATCAATTGAGGGAAGGAAAGTCACAGATACAAGGCGTTTTCTAGCATTCAGGGTTAGACAGGATTTGTTTCTGAAAAAGAAACCCAGTTTAACTTTCAGTTTCTTTATCAAGTTTTCCACATGGAGCTTAAAAGAGAGATGCGAGTCGACCAAGATACCCAAATATTTATAGGAATCAACAAACTCAATGGGGACACCATTTGAGGATAAAATCGGAGGAAGAACTGCTGGGACCAACTTCCTATTTGAAAAAAGCATCCCTTTGGTTTTGTCGGCATTTAGGACAAGTTTGAGGCGAAACAAATCAGTCTGGATGATGTTGAATGCAGATTTCAAAAGCTGGAAAGCCTTAGCAACAGTTTTAGCTCGGCAATAAACTGTCACGATCCTCGAGGTTGGAATCCAAATGCAGGGAGGCGAGGCGAGGCAGGAGTTCAAAATAAAAATAA
>NW_023627773.1:844-2433 GCF_014905685.2 Nematolebias whitei | reverse complement strand
AACCTTGACATTTCTGGTTTTACAAAAGAACAAACACTTCAAAGAAAAAACAGCTTGTGTAAGGACAAAGACTTCCTATCAGCTCGGATGTGGACTGATGGTTCTTTATTCTCCAGAGACTTCTTTGCTTCGTATGCACAAAGTGCAGAAATCATGAAACAGTTTCAAATGATAACATATTAAAAACTCTTACATGCAGCATTAGCATTCTAGCATGTCGTTGCGGTCTCCTGTTGGGGAACATTATGTCTTTCTTGTTAAAAGACAAGTGAACAAATCCAAAGCTGTGTGTCGACGTTGTTTCACGGAGAGTGGATCTGCAGCAGCAACACGTCGAACTTGTTGAGGTGCTTGAAACAACATCGTCCAAATGTCATGTCAGTGAATGTGGGTCATCCTCTCCTTAATACAGTGCAGTCGTCCTGTCCCATGAGCAGAAAAACACCCCCAAAGCATGATGCTTCCACCCCCATGCTTCACAGTAGGGATGGTGTTTTGGGATGGTACTCATCATTCTTCGTCCTCCAAACACGTCGAGTGGAATTAAGACCAAAAAGTTCTATTTTGGTCTCATCTGACCACATAACTTTCTCCCATGACTCCTCTGGATCATCCAAAAGGTCATGGTCAAACTAAAGACGGGCCTGGACGTGTGCTGATTTAAGCAGGGGAACCTTCCGTGCCATGCATGATTTTAAACTATGACGTCTTAGGGTATTACCCACAGTAACCTTGGAGCCAGTGGTGCCAGCTCTCTTCAGGTCATTGACCAGCTCCTCCCGTGTAGTTCTGGCCTGATTCCTCACTTTTCTTAGGATCATTGATACGCAACGAGGTGAGATCTTGCATGGAGCCCCAGTCCGATGGAGATTGACAGTCATGTTTAGCTTCTTCCATTTTCTAATAATTGCTTCAACAGTTGATCTTTTTTCACCAAGCTGCTTGGCAATTGCCCCGTAGCCCTTTCCAGCCTAGTGGAGGTCTACAATTTTGTCTCTGGTGTCTTTGGACAGCTCTTTGGTCTTAGCCATGTTAGTAGTTGGAGTCTTACTGATTGTGTGAGGTGGACAGGTGTCTTTATGCAGCTACTGACCTCAAACAGGTGCTTCTAATTTAGAATAATCAGTGAAGTGGAGGTGGACTTTTTAGAGGCGGACTAAGGGTGCATTCACACCAGCCCTGTTTAGTCCGCTTTAATCGAACTCTAGCTCGTTTTCCTAGAAAGTCCGGTTCGTTTAGGGAGGTGTGAACGCGCCATCGAACTCTGTCACGGAACAAAAAGGCGAACTCTGGCCTGGGCTAAAACCTAGGTCTCGGTCCGGTAGAAGAGAACTCCAGCGCTGTTCGAGCACAGTGTGAATGTAAACAGACCGGGCCCCGCTCCACAGGACAAACAAACACGCATTTCTCTGACCTTATATGGAGCCGTCAGCTGCCTAGTGTGGAAAAACAATATTCTCCATGGTCTTCTGTCTCATCTTCTGCTCATGCTAAGTCCATTTTTGAAAAATGACAAAATATAACTCCTAAAACTGCTAAAACTTGATGCCACTTCGTTTTTGTTTTTATTTACAGAAGAAGAAGAAGAC
>NW_023627773.1:0-744 GCF_014905685.2 Nematolebias whitei | reverse complement strand
TTGATGCCACTTCGTTTTTGTTTTTATTTACAGAAGAAGAAGAAGACGTGTCTTCAGAGGTTTTTGTGTCATTTCTTTCAGTAGTTCTTGGTGCAGCGCCCCCACAGGCGAGCGGGGGAACAGGTTGGTTCAACAGGTTGGCTCGACTGCACAGTGCAGTGTGAATGCAAACGCACCAGCTCAAATGTAACAAAAGGTCATGAATATTGGTCCCGAACCGAGTCTACCGGACTATCAGGTGTGAAAACGACCTAACAGGTCTTTGAGGGCCAGAACTGATGGCAGGTGTTCAAATACTTATTTGCAGCAGTAACACACAAATAAATTATTTTAAAAATCTTACATTATCATTTCCGGATATTTTTTTAGATTATGTCTCTCACAGTGGACATGCACCTAACATGAAAATTCCAGACCCCTCCATGATTTCTAAGTGGGAGAACTTGCAAAGTTGCAGCGTGTTCACTTATTTTCTTCACTGTGTGTGTGCATGTGTGTGTGTGTGCGTGTGTGTGTGCGTGCGTATATATACACACACACAGGAGGGCACTTCTTAATTGTCTGGATTTCCATTTCTAGAGACAAAACTTGTCTCTGCAACTCTTGAATTCTCCGTGCAGCATCATCCAGTTGACGTAAGAGAAAAAGCAAAAACCTTAATAGACATCACTTATCCACCCATCAATTTCCTGTTCAGTTATGAATTATCTTTTGTATTACAGCATTTCTTCTATTACTTACTCA
>NW_023627772.1:0-2433 GCF_014905685.2 Nematolebias whitei | reverse complement strand
CAGCAGTAATTAGAGAGACAGGTAGGAAGGTACTTGGTGTGTCATCTGGACAGAGAATGGATGATAAGGAAACCTGGTGGTAGAATAGTGAAGTGCAGGACGCCGTTCAAAGAAAGAGATTAGCCAAAAAGAAATATGACCGTGAGAGGACTGAAGAGAGGAGACAGGAATATAAGGCGATGTGACCTAGAGCAAAGAGGGAAGTAGCTAAGGCAAAGCAGAGGGCGTATGATACGTTGTATGGGAGACTGGACACTAAAGAGGGTGAGAAGGACTTGTACCGATTGGCTAGACAGAGGGATCAGGCTGGAAAGGATGTGCAGCAGGTTAGGCTTATTAAAGATAGGAATGGTAATGTTCTAACAAGTGAGGAGAGTGTGACGGGAAGATGGAAGGAGTACTTTGAGGAGCTAATAAATGAAGAGAATGAAAGAGAAAGAAGAGTAGAGGTCATAGAAACTGTGGACCAGGAAGTGGGAAAGATTAGTGAGGGTGAAGTCTGGAAAGCTCTGAAAAGAATGAAGAAGGGGAAGGCAGTAGGACCTGATTACATACCAGTGGAGGTTTGGAAATGTCTTGGAGAGATAGCAGTGAGGTTTTTGACTCAAATATTCACTGGCATATTTGAGGGTGATAAAATGCCTCAGGAATGGAGCAGAAGTGTGCTGGTGCCCATTTTTAAGAACAAGGGTGATGTACAGAGTTGTAGCAATTATAGGGGATTAAGTTGATGAGCCACACGATGAAGATCTGGGAGAGAGTTGTGGAAGCAAGACTTAGACGAGAGGTGACTATCTGTGAGCAGCAGTATGGTTTCATGCCAAGAAAGAGTACCATAGATGACATCTTTGTTTGAGAATGCTGATGGAGAAGTACAGAGAGGGTCAGAAAGAACTCCATTGTGTCTTTGTGAATTTAGAAAAAGCATATGACAGAGTGTAGAAGGATGAGGTGTGGTATTGCACGAGAAAATCTTGAGTGGCAGAAAAGTATGTTAGACTGGTACAGGACATGTATGAGGACAGCAGGACAGTGGTGAGATGTGCTGTAGGAGTGACTGTAGTATGTCAGGACAGCTGTTGCTGTGGACATCCTATTAATTAATTATTCTTAAGGTTTGTTCAAGCACAAAGAATATTAACAGTTTAATTAACAACAGATTCTTTCTTTTTTGAGTTAAATTTCTGCCATGTGACCAAGATAACTTGAGAGTGGAGTGTATAATTAGTGACATGAGACATCATTTATCTTTGACCTATCAGAATAAATGCAGTCATTTATTTAACATAATTAAAATTTTACATCAAACATGTACACTTGATTTGCTGATCTGTTTCTGATTAATAAACTTAGCAAGTTCAAATAACAACACAACAGAGGATTACTGATGGAGAATAATTCATCTCTGAAGGCATTTAGCTTGATTTACTGGTGAAGAGGTTTCAAGAGGATAGATTTAGAGGTTTTAAAGAGGAGAGATTTAGATGGATGGATGGAAGTTTGTTGACCAGGAATGGCACCCTTCATCCGGCCCCAGCTCAGCCCCGGTACACTCGGTGCGTGACGACTCGTTATCTGAACAGAAGATAAATCGGCTCCGGAACAGAAGTCCATTTCCACGCTACCTTTCAGCGTCTCCGGTCAGAGTGGCTGAAAATCGTCCGAAGTAGTGTCTAGGTACTCCGTTCGACAGAATAAGCTTCCTTAGAAGTTGAGAGCATTTAATGCTCGGGGTGAGATCACAGCGAGGCGTGCTGTGACTCCGCGGAAATGGACGGACCCTTGGCTCATGGTTCAAAATCCATCAGCTATTAGAGTAGAGACTGTTAGCCCTTAGCCTCATGTTAGTCTGAAAGTTCCAGTAAGACTGAAAGTTCCAGTAAGAACTGAAAGTTCCAGTAAGTGTTGACTTTTAAAGGGTATCCACTTCTTGTTACTTGGTACTTCCTGATTGGTTAACACAACCAGCAGGGGTGGAGTTTTAGTGATGTCAGAGGGTTATTAGAAGTCACAGACAGCAGACATGTTTTTAAGAACGGTTAGTAACAGACAGGAAAATATTTTGAAGCAGTGCGAGACTCGCAGGCGCCAGTTCTTATTTACTGTCTGAGAGTTTTAAAACAAGGCACTTCGATTTCATAACTTGTTCTCTGACTTTTGACAGACATCAACACTATACTCCTCATTCAGACAGAAGAGTAAAATGCACAATTACTTTGTAAATAGACATTTAACTTGTATGATCTAAGTCTAATGAGGTTTAAAAATCATTAATACTGTTTCACCGTTGATTTAAATGAGTGGTTTACTTCAACATTAGAAATGGTATGAACTGAACACACTTTTGATTATCAAGTTATTGTAAAATAGTAACGATAATATAATAAAAGAAGAGTGTTCTTTCAATTGATTAATTCAGGATACAATTAAATA
>NW_023627771.1:0-2433 GCF_014905685.2 Nematolebias whitei | reverse complement strand
CATGCTAACAATAGGTCTTAAAGGTACACCTTGTTTGTGGATTTTATCATCAGGCCAGGACTCTGCGGTCTACACTCATCTCCAGGCCAGCGGTCACTCTTTCAAGGATGAAGATGTTCACATCCTGGACAGAGAGGAACGATGGTTTGAGAGAGGAGTAAAGGAGGCCATCTTTGTGAAAAGAAATCGTCCATCATTAAACAGGGGTGGAGGCCTCCGGGTTCAACTGTCCCCCTCTTACAATGCTGTGATTGCTAGTATCACTCAGCCCTCTGTGAGTAGTAAACAGCCATCAGTGTGCTAATGATCCATTGTTAGGCTGATGGTCCTTCTTGAGCATGTGATCAGCTGGTTTTGGTTGTCAGCAGCAAACTGGTTGATCCACTCTAAGAAGGTGCTATTTAAGAGACTGAGCTGAAAACAGCACCTCAGACTGAGGAAGTCTCTTGGATGAGAGACGAAACGTTTCTAGATTTTTTTTTGCTTTGTTTTGCTTTTGTTTTTTTGAATGTCCAGAGGACCAGATTGAACTTTTTTGGATTTACTGACCATGGTATTACTGTGCTCAATTGGCCTGCCAACACTCCTGACCTGAACCCCATAGAGAACCTGTGGGATAGTGTGAAGAGAAATTTGAGAGATGCAAGATCCAACACTCTGGATGAGCTTAAGGCCGCTATCGAAGCATCCTGGGCCTCCATAACACCTCAGCTGTGCCACAGGCTGATTGCCTCCATGCCACGCCGCATTGAAGCAGTCATTCATGCAAAAGGATTCCCGACCAAGTATTGAGTGCATAACTAAACATGATTATTTGAAGGTTGGCGTTTTTTGTATTAAAAAGACTTGTCTTTCATTGGTGGGATGAAATATGCTAATTTTTTGGGACAGGCATTTTGGGTTTTCATGAGCTGTATGCCATAATCATCAGTATTAAAACAATTAAAAACCTGAAATATTTCAGTTGGTGTGCAATGAATTTGAAATATATGAAAGTTTCATTTTTATCATTACAATATGGAAAATAATGACCTTTATCACTGTGGGGGTTTGGTCTGTTTCCTCATGTTTCCAGCACTCAGTGTTTTCCCTTGTGTTCAGCCCCTGTCTCACCTGTGTCTAATGTTAATCACTGCAGGTGTCTGTCATTGTCCTAATCAGTGTGTGTGTATATATTCAGTTCACTGGTGTCTTGTCTTTGTCTCGGGATTGTCCTTCTATGGTGTTGTGTTCAGCCTTCCGTTCCGTCCATCCGATTAATTTGTGAGTAGCTGCCCTGTCAGCGTTTTGATTTTATTTTGTTTAAATAAATATATTTTTATTTATTCCTCGAGCGTCCTTGTCATCCTCCTGCACGTGGGTTCAAACACTCCTGACGGCCGAACATGATTGAATCCCGAGACCATACTGAACCCAGCGGGAGGATGATTACTTTGTTCGAGTTTTTGGCCCGTGAGGCATAGAAGACTGCCCAGAAAGACAGAGAAAGGGAGGAGAGGAGGAATCCATTTTGGGGGACCTGCCTGGCCATTAAACCTGGGTCCTCACAGCCTCTCCGTCCCTCTCCACCTCACCGCGCCGCTGCACCCCGCTGCCCACCTCCTCCTCGCTCTCCACCTGGCGGGGCCAAGCAATCATCGGAGAGAGGGGGGCAAACCGCTGGTCCTCCCCGAACCCAGCGCAAGAAGGGGAGAGCTTCGCGAAGGGAGGAGAAGCCCAGCCCTCAGTCGCCGGAGGAACGGCAGAAAATTTCGCTGGGGGGGAGGTACCTGTGTCCCTCAGAGGAGCAGTACAGCCCTCCCTCGCTGGAGGAGCTAGAACGGTGGCAGGCTTCCATAGTGGCAACGTATCTGGCTCCGCTTCTGCCCCACTGCGAGGAGACCCAGGTGGATACTCCTCATTCCAGTCCTCCTGAGGGGTTCATGGCTCCTCCACCACCTGCTGCAGCCCAGACTCCTCCACCACCTGCTGCAGCTCTGTCTTCTGTTCCTGACTCTCCAGCTGCAGCTCCATCTCTGGTTACTGGTCCTCCGGCTGCAGTTCCGGATCCATCACCTGCTGCTGCAGCCCCGTCTCTGGTCTCTGGTTCTCCAGCTGCAGCCCCGTCTCTGGTCTCTGGTTCTCCAGATGTAGCCCTGGCTCCATCACCTGCAGCCTCACCTCTGGTCCTTGTTCCTGGCTCTCCAGCTGCAGCCCCATCTCCGGTCTCCGTTCCTGGTTCTCCAGCTGCAGCTCTGTCTCTGGTTCCTGGTTCTCAAGCTGCAGCTCTGGATCCATCACCTGCTGCTGCAGCCCCGTCTCTGGTCTCTGGTTCTCCAGCTGCAGCCCCGTCTCTGGTTCCCGTTCCTGGTTCTCCAACTGTAGTCCTGGTACCCGACTCTCCTGCTGCAGTCCTGACTCCAGCACCTGCTACAGATCTGGTTCACGGCTCGT
>NW_023627770.1:0-2434 GCF_014905685.2 Nematolebias whitei | reverse complement strand
TTAAAGCGATTTATAAAATCCTGGCCAACCAAAAATGGGAATGAGTCAACATGGGTCACGTGTACCGGGTGGTACAGTGTCATATTGCCAATCTGCATATGAACCATTGCTATAGCTGTCAGGGTTGTTTTCATTTCTGAGAGACCCTGCATTTCTATAGCACAGTCAGAGAGAGGTATTATCCTGTTAACACTGGCAGCGGCCGTCCTCAGCTCCTCGAACAGTTTAGCTGACATAATTGTTATGTCTGCCCCACCGTCCAAGAGTGCTTCGTGTGTGAGGACACCTTCGAGTGTTACTGACAGGTACGCCTTTTTGGCGGCCCCCTTTCTGATAAAGTTACACAGAAACCTCTTGGGTTTTCTCTGACGCTTCTTCACGCGTTCATCCTTATCTGTGTAATCTTGGTTTGTCTGAACCGTCAGCACAGCAGAAGCTGTTTCTGAGTGTTCAAACTGCGATGACTCGTCACCGTTTGTGTGTGTGTTTACCCCCCCTACTTCTGATGAGGGGTTGTTTGAGGCAACAACAGTTATGTCTTGGTGTGTTTCACCGACATCTGTTATGTTGTCATTCGCGCCCTCAGATGTAATGGGAATTACATCACTGCATAGTGCTCCTGGATGGGTTCCCGTGTCAGTGTGTTTCAAAGTTTCTAACAACCTGCGTATTTTCTCTGTCTCTTCCGAGTTCAGAGGTGTAGGGCCTTGTTTCTGGAACTTTTGTGATTTCTTCGCCTCGGTTCGTTTCGTCCGAGGTGGGGGACGGTCAGGTACGTCTTTCGGGGGTTCCTTTACGTACTGCCCCTGATGATATGGTTTCCCATATCTTTGCGTCCTGCGCTCACCCATTTTCCGATAATCACTGTCTTCCTCTAAAAGAGGAGCCTTTTTGTCCCAGCGTGCACCTTCATTACGTGGTTTGTTATTTTGAACAGACTGTTTTCTCTCTTTCTTAGGAGGAGGTGGCGATGAACGCCTTCCTTCTAATTCTAGGGAGTGGGGTTTAACCTTTACACTTGGAAACACTTCAATGGGCGTCGTAGCATGAGAACTTGCTTCAAACACATTCACAGCAAACTGCTTAATCTCACTGATGGATTTTTCTCTGAAATTTGCCATCATTTGTACTGATTTTTTGAAATCAGAGTGGAGATTTTTGCTGAAAACAAACTTAAAACCATCATCTTCTTCCATTCCGGTCTCATTTCTGTTACCAAAATAAGCTTGGAAGATTCTTTTGTAATAAACTTTTGGATGTTCATTCTTGCCCTGCGTGACCTTGTCTGCGGCTGGGTACCCAGCAGGTCCCGTGCAGGAGTCGTACTCTTTGATCAAAGCCTCACACAGAAGGTTGTAATCCCTCCTCGTTGCATCTGGTAGACGCTCGATGAAGGTGAACACCTCTCTGTCCGAAGTGAGTCGTATCAGACTGATTTTATCTTCTGCCGTAGCATTAGGATAAGATCTCAATCTGAAATCCAGATCTCTGAGGTACGCTTTTGTTCCTGCTGACCCCATAGGGCCGGGAACGAAACGTTGTACATATTTTGAGACTTTCTGCAAATCATCCATTGAAGGAGACTGTATCAACGGTCTCACATGCGTGATTGGTGCAGATTGGTCAAGGCCTGCCCCTACCGCCCATGGTGGGGGTGGGGGTGGCTGATAAGGAGGAAGAGGTACATATCGGTGCAGGTCTGTCCCTACCATCCGTGATGGTGGTGGGGGTGGGGGCATGGTGTCAGGAGGAAGAGGTACATATTGGTGCAGTTCTGTCCCTACCGCCCATAATGGGGGTGAGGGTAACGGCGTGTTGTCAGGAGGAAGAGGTGCAACAGCATCTGTCTGGAGAGTTCGTGGCTGTTTCGGACCCTGATACTGTTCGTCTTTGAGTCTCAGACCAGCCCGCCCCATATCAGAAATCTGGTTTGTAGCTGTAGCTAATTTCTCCTCACAAGCTGTTAGGTGCTCCTGTGATGTCTGATATTTACTTTGTAAAATCAGCCATTGTCGGAGTATCCCCGCCTTGTCTGCTTTGCAAGCGTCCAGCTCTTTTAATGCGATCTGTAACTGTGCTTGAAGCACATCGTTATCTGCACACGAGGCTCGGTACGCTTGTTCTCTATCCCTAATCCTCCCCTCATATGATTGAGCCTGTTTTAACAGCTCAGTCTTTGAGAGGTCCCCATCAGTCTGAATTTGTTGTTTCTGCAAATCAGATTCATACATCAATTCATCACACCTGTCCTTTTCAGATTGATACCCGCTGAACAGCGTGTCATTTTTTTCCACCTGATGGTCCAATTCCGCTTTCAGAAGCAGGGAAATTTTTGCTAACCGTTCACGGCTCGATTTTGAGTCTTCTGCCACTTTAGCTTCTTTTGCCAGCCGACAATACACCTTTACCAGGTGTCCCTTTGGCTACGCTAACT
>NW_023627769.1:1287-2435 GCF_014905685.2 Nematolebias whitei | reverse complement strand
TGAATTCCAACCGTGAACTTAGACCTTCAAATGTCCTTGAGCTTGATGTAATCCAGCAAGGAAGACCAAAGTCAGAAGTAATCCTTCAAGGAAGACCAAAGTCAGAAGTAATCCAGCAAGGAAACAAAGTCAAGGTAATTCCACAATGTTCTTGGTATTCCATTGTGTTTATTATAATCCCATATCGTCTCGATAATCCCATTGTAGCAATGCTTTAACCCCTTGGAAACAGAGTCTGTAATCCATTGGAAAAAGTCATATAATCCACAACGGTAAATCCACAGCGATTGGAAGTGTTGATTAATCAGCATACAGAGGGGTACCCTTGGATTGAACTGAAGAAGCGGCCACTGGATGAAGAGTTGAGACCAACGTCAGGATTGCAGGTCGCCTCCAGCGAAGGTTGTCTCCAGCGACGTCCAGCCTGTGCCGTTCTGGTTCAATGTGTCATGCAATTATGTGGTTTAAGGTGGGCTTATGAAGGGGATTTTACATAAGGCCTTAAACTATATGCATCTGGTGTGTAAGCTATTATGGTTGAGAACAGCTACAACTACCAGTTAAGGGGTGGAGAATGCCGAAAAGGGATACTACAGGGGTTTATGCCTATAGAAAAGTGTTCCAAACTATTTTTCCATTTCTAACTTGGTTTAAGTTAGCTTTACATGGTAAAATATAGTTTGGTGTAATTGTCTGTTGTCTTTTAGACGAACGACTTGAGATTGGGTGTTTGGTTTTCCCATAAATGTTTTGGAAGTCTATGGCGAGACTTATCAAAAAGAATTAGCTATCCCCCCGAATAGGATTGTTCGAGTAGGTTCGGCTTAAGCGTTGTGAGATCAATGTAGATTATGGTACTCAAGGTAGCAATAATATACATTGACTCCGCAAAGATTGCAATTTAGTGAATGAACTGCATGTTGGCATGGTTAAAGGCTTCTTAGTCTCTAACTTACTACACAACAAAATTCATTCTTACCTCAGAAACAATACCAAAATCAACTAAACAACGTTCCAACACCGACAAGAGTAGTGACTAAGCATCTAGAAACATCGTTTCACTGCTTCTCCTCACCCTGGTTGCCAGATTTCAGTCACGCTGTCCCGTTTTATCAAGGGTAGGTCCTGTGAGTTTAAACTATGGTTAA
>NW_023627769.1:0-1187 GCF_014905685.2 Nematolebias whitei | reverse complement strand
ACGAGGTCTGATTTTGTGATGTCATTGTCTCCTAAGGAGTTATTGCACGCCTTGTGTTGTTTAACCTGGTTACGGTGTACCCATTTAACAGTTGGCTCTTTTTGGCCTTTACTGATTTTTATCTGGTAGATAATTGGAGACACTTTGTCGGTTATCAGATGGGGTCCAGTCCATCTGGGCATCAGCTTACGGGCGAGAGTTCCGGTCCCGGACTCTACTCTCCCAGTTTTGGGTGCAAACGTGTAGTACCAGACCCTGTCTCCCACTTGGAGTTCCTCGTGAGAGGCCTTTTGGTCGTAGTACGCTTTGCGTCCTTCAGCTGATTTTTCCAGGTTTTTCTGTGCGAAAGCAAAAGTGTTCTTAAGATGTCTTTCCAAGTCTTTCATGTATTGTTGTGTGGTGTAGGCTGTTGCCATGGCAGCATCGCCTGGTTGGTACAACAGGTGCAGAGGGAGAGTCATTTGTCGACCCGTCATCATCTCGAAAGGAGCGATGCCAGTCGACGTGTGTGGAGTGGCCCTTATGGCCATGAGGACCAGAGGGAGTTTCACGTCCCAGTCCTTGTGGTTTGCGGCTACGTATTTTTTCAAAATACTCACCACAGTCCTGTTTGCTCTCTCAACCTGGCCTGAAGCCTGTGGGTGGTAGCCAATATGGAAGTTGGCTTTGACGCCTAGCGTCTTCCACAGTTCCTTCATTACTTCACCTGTGAAGTGTGTACCTTGGTCCGAGTTCACCCTAAGGGGAAGTCCAAACCTTGAAAATACATGATTCATTAATAACATAGCAGTGGTTTGTGCTGTGTCATTAGGGGCTGGTAGACATTCTACCCATTTGGTAAACGCGCAGGTTACCGTGAGAAAATATTTATTTCCTCTAGAGGTCTTAGTGAGTGGTCCGACCCAGTCAATCTGGAGGTCCGACCATGGAAATGCAATGCCTCTACTATGCAGTGGTGCTCTGTGAAGTGGTCTGGATGGTTGAAACTGGCCACAGATCAGGCACCCTTTTATGTAGTCCTTGACATCCTTTTTCATTCCAGGCCAATAAGCAATTTGTTTTAATGCTTTCAGCGTGGCATTGTCACCCTTATGTCCTGCGGACGGAAGGTCATGTGCATGGACTAACATCACCCCCCTGTGGTCATGGGGGACCACGAACACAGGTGAGGACGTCCGTCCATGAGC
>NW_023627768.1:0-2435 GCF_014905685.2 Nematolebias whitei | reverse complement strand
ACAGGCTCTAGAGCAATGTGGATATCCTAACTGGGCCTTCCTGAAAGCAGAGAAGAAACCCAAACAGGACTCCAGTCAGCCATCAGGTGAAAAGGAGGAACCCAGACCCAGACCAGTGGTCATTCCGTATGTTGAGGGGGTATCAGAGAAACTGAGATGTTTATTTTCTAAACATAACGTCCCAGTGGCTTTTAAACCCCAAAATACATTACGGCAAAGACTGGTTCATCCCAAAGATCCAGTCCCCCGGCACAAACAGAGTAATGTTGTGTATGCTGTTCAGTGTCAGGAGGGCTGTGATCAGTCTTACATCGGGGAAACTAAACAGCCACTGGCCAAAAGGATGGCCCAGCACAGAAGATCAACATCATCAGGCCAGGACTCTGCGGTCTACACTCATCTCCAGGCCAGCGGTCACTCTTTCAGGGATGAAGATGTTCACATCCTGGACAGAGAGGAACGATGGTTTGAGAGAGGAGTAAAGGAGGCCATCTTTGTGAAAAGAAATCGTCCATCATTAAACAGGGGTGGAGGCCTCCGGGTTCAACTGTCCCCCTCTTACAATGCTGTGATTGCTAGTATCACTCAGCCCTCTGTGAGTAGTAAACAGCCATCAGTGTGCTAATGACCCATTGTTAGGATGATGGTCCATCTTGAGCATGTGATCAGCTGGTTTTGGTTGTCAGCAGCAAACTGGTTGATCCACTCTAAGAAGGTGCTATTTAAGAGACTGAGCTGAAAACAGCACCTCAGAGGAAGTCTCTCGGATGAGAGACGAAACGTTTCTAGAATTTTTTTTGCTTTGTTTTGCTTTTGTTTTTTTGAATGTCCAGAGGACCAGATTGAACTTTTTTGGGTTTGAATCAACATATTTTTCCTATAAAATGTTACATTTACTCAGATTAAACTTTTGATCTGTCATCTATGTTATATTAGGAATAAAATATTGACATTTGCCATCTCCACATCATTGCATTCAGTTTTGGTTATTGGTTTAGTGTCCCAACTTTTTTGGATCCGGTTTGTTTGTATATATATATATATATATTTCTTTTTTTTTTTTCATTTAGCCTTTATTTATACAGGTTAGTCTCATTGAGCCACGAGAACTCATTTTCAAGAGAGACCTGTTTAGGGAGCACATGGTGGGGGTTAAGGGCCTTGCTCATGGGCCCAGAGTGGGGCGAATGAGGGTGGGGGCAAGTGTGGGTGTTTCACCTACCCCACCCACAATTTTGATGTTGTCGGGGCCGGGGCGTGAACCGGCGATCTTCGGATCACAAGCCCACCTCTCTAACCTCTGCGCCACCACTCCCCCATATATATATATTTATATATATATGACGCTGTTTTTGACAACCCAGTGACAATGATGCCTGCAGCACCAGCACAACGTCATGACATTGCACACGCCGTTGAGTTTAGAGTTGTGAAAATTTACAAATTTGCACTGTTTGAGTGTTGTAATTGTGTTAGAGTAAATGTCATGAATAAATTTGACATTAAACATAATCTAAGTTGAAGTGTTGCATCATTTTCAGCCCCCTTTTTGGCATCTGCATTTGGTAGCAGGTCAAATTGACAAAGACCATGCAGAATAATGTAGTATTTTAATTTCACAGCAGAGCAAGTGTAGTCTCGTGTAGTCTCTGTAAGTAAGTCTAGGGGGGAAATATTGGTATCGGTTATTGTACAAATAAGTTTTAACATATCAGCATATCGGATATCTGCCAAAAAAATCCAGTATTGTGCTTCCCTACTTTAAATGTATCTGATTAAGATAACATTGAAAAGTACAAACAAATGTTGGCATATCATTTGACAAGAAACAGTCACTAGAGCTCTTTTTAATCTAAAACACTGTAACTGCTTATTAATGGTTCATGAAGTGCTCACTGCCTAATTAATATTCAAGCAGACCCAAAACAACATTTACACAAAAGATGAACTCTGTTATGTTCATTGCCAACAGAATTACATTAAAACATAATAAATTGTGAGCAGTTAGCATCAGTATTCTTATTTAAAGGAATCACACTCCTAATAAACCTCAGTCATTTTCAAAGCTCTGTCAAAACTTTAAATTTTAAAAACAAAAAAGGTTGAATCATGTCATCTGGACTTCGTTTTTTTGTTAAAAAGAAACGTTTCGCCCCTCATCCAAGAGGCTTCGTCAGTCTGAGGCCTAGCCATCTGGTATTACCCAGAAGCCACCCTGACTCTTGTGTTTCAAGCCTGCCTCAGATACCCCTGAAGTCTGGCCTTTTCACTAATGGTTTCAAAAACACAAAGTTTGTTTTCTCAGTCATCCAGGTATATAACAACAAAAAAGGTTGAATCATGTCATCTGGACTTCGTTTTTTTTGTTAAAAAGAAACGTTTCGCCCCTCATCCAAGAGGCTTCGTCGGTCTGAGGCCTAGCCATCTGGTATTAC
>NW_023627767.1:0-2435 GCF_014905685.2 Nematolebias whitei | reverse complement strand
ACTTTATTTATTTCTGTAAGACAAACTTTGAGTTAATAAACGTTCTTTAAGTTGAATAATCACTGTTATCTTGCACTTAAAAAGTGAAGGGTATTTATGCAGAGAGGCATTTACCAACACATTTTTATTCACTGGTAATTCCTTAAGAAAAAGGTGCAAAATAAAAATTAGAAACTTTAAAAAAAAAAAAAAGATACAGTTACAGATATTCACAGAGATCAGTTTACTCATTTGCTTGAAAGATAATACACGTTTAATTGCAAAATCACTAAATAAGAGTAAAACTTATCAGGAAAAAGAAACTTTTCTGTTTAAGTTACCACCTAAAAATACGTCTTCCTATTTAATTTTAAATAGAAGATACTGACAGGAGGACAGGAGTAATAACAGTTTTTCTGAAGAAAGACTAATTAATCCTGACACATCATCAATTTTCTTTTCTCTTTTCACCCACCTGGGTTGATGAGTAACTGTTTAAAATAGCGAATTTCTGGAAGTAAACGGTTTAAAAACATTTTTAAACTGATGTGCTGTGAGACTAAAAAGAGAAATTGCAGGTTTATAAAAATTCAGTGCTTTAGAGTGGAAGACACTGAGACGCTTGGTAATCTAGTATCTGTTGAAAAATAAGCACATACAAGTAACACTGCATAGAAGCATTTACTTAAATATTCATGAATTGGGGTAAAACCTGAGACAGGTGCCCACATTTGAATAAGTTGACTTATAACAGTACTTTGTGTAAACCCAAAGCTAAAATAGTGTGAAACTCATTGACATTTGAATACAATTATTTACCTGTAAAAATATCTGAAGCTAGCAATTGTTTTATCCAGAAAAAGTGCTGAACGGTGAATAACCATGACAGGTGTCAGGGAAAAAGATTTTGATCTTTATGAGATGAAGGACTGTTTGGAAGATGCGTTAGCGCTGCTGACAGCATCCTTACATCCATATAGCAAACAGGCGGACAGCATGAACCCAAAAGAGTTAGTGGACAATCTGATGGAGGTTGCAAGAAGTGTGACCTCTACAGAAATTACAATGTCAAGTTATGAAAAGCTGTCTAGAATTGCAATTTTGCTGATAGAATCATTCTATGTAGTTGTTAGGAGAGCTGATGACCTTGCACTGAGGTTATACAGTGAAAAAGTGTTTGCTCAGGAAATTGAAGGTCACTACCTTCAATTTAAAAGCGAACATGAGGTCCTCATGACAAAACATTATGAACAGATGTTTCAATTACAGCAAAATGCAAATGCAGAAATTGATTCGCTGAATAGCAAAATACAGTTACTTAATGCATCACTATCTGAAGCCAGGGATGCTAAAGAGCTGTTGTCCAGTGCATGCTTTGCATTAAGACGGGATCACGACGTGAAAATGTCACAAGTTTCCCGCTGCAAAGGTGAAATAGATGTGCTTAAAACACAACTTGAGGATTCGAAAGCAGAAAAGGCGGTATTGCTCCATCATTGTCGGCATTTACAAGGTGAATGTCAGACATCACAGGAGCGCCTGAAAGCTTGTGAGGAGAATCTAGCCACAGCAACAAACAAGATTTCTGACGTGGGGCGAGTTTGTCTGGAACTCAGAGAAGACCGTGGACAGAGTCTAGGTCACCCACATACACCTCAGAAAGACGTTGTTGCACCTCTTGCTCTTAATCCACCCTCACCTAAAGTGGTAGGGACAGACCTGAACAGGTCTCCTCCACCGATAATGCAACAGTGTGCAGTGAATGTGTTCGAGGCATGTTCTCATTTTAAGACGCCCATAGAAGTGTTTCCTGGTGTAAAGGTTAAACCCCACTCCCTAGAAATGGAAGGGAGGCGCGTGTCGCCACCTCCTCCTAAAACAGGCGAGGAAAGGCAGTATTTTCAAACTAACAAACCACGTAATGAAGGTTCACGCTGGGACAAAAAGGCTCCTCTTTCAGAGGATGAACGTGATGATCGTAAATGGGATATGCGTAGGACGCAAAGATATGGGATCCAAGAGGACCCATATTATCAGGGGAAATCCGAAGAGGAACCCCCAAAAGACGTACCTAACCCTCCCCCACCTCGGACGAAATGAACCGAGGCGATAAAATCACAAAGGTCCCAGGAGCAAAGCCCTACACCTCTGAGCTCGGAGGAGACAGAGAAACTACAAAGGTTTGTAGAAACTTTGAAAAACGCTGAAATGGGAATCCAACCAGGAGCACAATGTAGTGATCTGATCGCTACTAAATCTGAAGGCGCGAATGACAACATTACAGATGTCGGTGAAACACACCAAGACATTGCTGTTGCTGCCTCCAACAACCCCTCATCGGACGAAGGGGGGGTAAGCTCACACACAAACGATGATGAGTCATCACAAACTGAAAACTCAGAACCTGACTTTCATGATTTTGAACTAGGCATTCCAGTTCTGGGAGGACTCCCAGA
>NW_023627766.1:0-2436 GCF_014905685.2 Nematolebias whitei | reverse complement strand
CAACATGAGTGGGATGAACCATTATTAGTGGAATACACCAACATGAGTGAATATACCAATATGAGTGTGCTATACAAACATGTGTGATATATCAACGTGAGTGGAATGTACCAACATGAGTGTAATGTAACAACATGAGTGTGATATACCAACATGAGTGGAATACACCAACATGAGTGGGACGTACCAACATGAATGGAATATACCAACATTAGTGTAATACACCAACATGAGTGGGATGAACCAATATGAGTGGAATGCACAAACATGAATGTGATATACCCTTTTCACAGCAGTAAATTCCATTCTTAATGGCCCTTTGTCTGAATGCATGGACGCCTCTGTGGACGTCTGTAACGACTTCACAAGATTCTTTGTTGGTAAGGTAGAGCTGATCAGATCTTCCATCCCCCGCTCCTCAGTCGACCCATCGGTTTTTGTCCCATGTTCAGCCACTTTCAGGAATTTCAATCCAATCACACTCCCATTGTTAAACAAAGTTGTTGGTCACATGAAACCCTCAGGCTCCCCTGCTGATCCAATCTCTCCCTCACTGTTCAAACAGGTTCTACCAGCGATTGGGCCCGCTGTTCTTAATATTCTTAACAGTAGCTTTGCTACAAGCGTGGTTCCACAGGCCTTTAAAAATGCAGTAGTCACTCCTTTAATCAAGAAACCTGGACTTGACCCCTCAGTGCACTCAAATTACAGACCAATCTCAAAGCTTCCCTTCCTGTCCAAAATCCTAGAAAAAATAGTCTTTACTCAGTTGAATCAATTTTTAACTGAGAACAAAATCTTTGAGGTCTTTCAGTCTGGTTTTAAGCAACTCCACAGCACAGAAACAGCTTTGGTTAGGGTTTGCAATGACATTTTAACTTCAAATGATTCTGGTCACTATGTGGTACTTGTACTCCTTGATCTTACTGCTGCTTTTGACACCGTCGACCACAGTATCCTCATCTCACGGCTCGAACACTGGGTTGGGATTACAGGAGCTGCTTTAGACTGGTTCCGTTCTTACCTCTCTGACAGGACTTTTTGTGTCAAGGTTGGTGAAAGTCTGTCCACTTCGGTCCCTCTTTCCTGCGGGGTCCCACAGGGCTCGATCCTTGGACCCCTTCTCTTCTCGCTCTATCTGCTCCCACTGGGATCCATCTTAAGAAAACATGCCATCTCATTCCATTGTTATGCCGATGACTGCCAGATCTACCTGCCACTGAAACCAGCCAGTGCTCGTTCCATCCACCCTCTCCTCAAATGTCTAGATGACATTAAGGCATGGATGACTTCAAATTTTCTCAGTTTTAACAACCAGAAAACTGAAGTCATCGTCTTTAGTCCTAGCTCAGCTGCCTCCTCAGATCCTGCAAACCTGGACTCACTTCAGCCCTATCTCAAGCACAATGTTAGAAATCTCGGGGTGGTCTTTGACTCGGATTTCAAGTTTGACAAACAGATCAGTTCAGTTCTGCAGAAAAGTTTTTTCCAACTGCGGCAGGTAGCTAAGCTCAAGCCAGTGTTATCCAGACCCAACCTTGAAACATTAGTCCATGCCTTCATCACAACCCGCCTGGACTATTGTAACTCACTTTATGCTGGGGTCAGTCAGGCGTCCATTTCACGTCTCCAGCTCGTCCAAAATGCAGCTGCTCGGCTTTTAACTGGTACACGTAGGTCTGAGCACATCACACCTGTTCTGTCCTCCCTTCACTGGCTTCCTGTGCGATCCAGAATCGACTTCAAGATTCTCCTCCTGACCTATAAGTGCCTAAATGGCCTCGCACCCCTCTACCTCTCCGAGCTCCTGGAACCATATGTTCCGTCTCGGGCCCTGAGATCATCGGACCAGCTTCTTTTGGTCGTTCCAAAATCACGCCTGAAGCTCCGAGGGGATCGAGCTTTTTCAGTCAGAGGTCCCAACCTGTGGAACAACCTGCCCCTCAACATCAGGCAGGCCTCCTCCCTCCTGATGTTCAAATCCCTCCTTAAAACGCACCTGTTTGCTCTGGCGTTTAATACTGTGTGAGTTAGTTTATTTTGTTCTGTGTACCTCATTTTAAATTCTGTTGTTTTATGATTGACGTTTATTTTTACTGCTTGTTTTTCCTTAGTGTGATCATTAGTGTGTGTTATTGCTCCAGTAATTTTAATTCTGTATGATGTTTTTGTTTTGCTGCCTATGTTTTGCTACATTTCTGTTAAGCACTTTGATAACAGTTTATCTGTTTTAAATTGTGCTCTACAAATAAAGATGACTTGACTTGACTTGATACCAACATGAGTAGGATGAACCAATATTAGTGTAATACACCAACATTAGTGGAATACACCAACATGAGTGAATATACCAACATGAGTGTGCTATACCAACATGTGTGATATATCAACATGAGTGGGATGAACCATTATTAGTGGAATACACCAACATGAGTG
>NW_023627765.1:0-2436 GCF_014905685.2 Nematolebias whitei | reverse complement strand
CTTCTCCTTAATTGGCAGTAAAAATCAAACTTCGTTCTCCTTTTTTTTCTTTCATCTGGTTTAGCATGTACAGTTAGTCACACACAGAGGCACCTCGGCCTCTATCATCAGCCAGCATCCTGTTGATACGAGAGGGACATCAAATCCATTGCGTGCACATTGTTTACACATGTAGATCTTGCAGTCACTCATTGCTTTTGGGCTGGACATGTGAAATGCGCTTGTGTTCTGTTTGCTTTGTTATTTCTCGCCCAAGAGATGCTGAAACTTTCTTGTTCCACCTCAATCAGCACCTGTCCCGGTGTCAGCGAGAAGGCGTTCTCCAGCAGGACCGTGGCACCTACGGCAAGGTACACGATGACCAAAGGTCCTGCACTCCCATCGGACGGGTGCTTGCCACCGATGCTTCTCATGTCGTCCTCTGTGCGGTCCCATCCAGTCCGCAAAGATCAATGAAACATCCAGCTGTGGAAACAATAAAACTGCTTTTCAACAAAAAGAGAGAAGAATTAGTTTTCTCTTTTATAACACTTATGAATTGGTACATTTTACCCATTTTTCCTTCTCCTGTCTCTGGGATATTGCAGACCCAGACCAATTTTATAACTTGAATTTGACCTGAAATACTTTTCAGTTTGTCAAATCATGTCTTTCATTTTCTCAGCATTTCCTCTTTTTTTTTTTTTTTAACAGTTCATCCATCTTATTCAGCCCACCAGCTTTGTGGGTGATAAGGAAATATGATAAATCCATTCAACACGTTTTCCAGTAAAATGGGTCCCATTTTCTGTATCTGAAGGGGACCCTCATAAAATTATTTCATCATACTAAGACATTTTAAAGTAGATGTCTGATTTGCATATTTACAAAGATGAGTCACCAACACACCTGAATATGTATCTACAGCCGTACATACATATCTACACCCCTGTGACATGGCAAAGGGCCAATGAAATCTGTTTGCCAGATCTGATATGGTCCCTTTCCTCTATTTGTCCCTGCATTTACTATTGTGACTCTCTCTCTTCCAATGCTGCACGCTCCACATCGCTGCACTTGCAGCCTCATCATCCGCCCTGCTCCACAACCAATCAAACAATTCTTCATACATAACCACTTCATGCAAAAAGTGTCAATAATTAACTTTATTTATTAAAAAGAAATCCTTCTTCTAGTCTTGGCCCCACTCAAAATGTTTAACTCATCAGTTTTCAAAACTGAGATGTTAACTTTTTCCACAGAACCCCTCTTGAAAAGAGCTGAACTTTCACTTTAAATGTGAAACATCTGCAAAACAAGATGGTGAAATTCTTTTTATCTCAGATATTTTTGGATACTTCTAGAGTTGTTTTTAGATGCTGTCAAAACTATAGCTGCAGGTAAACCATTTATAAACAACATATGTTGCACTTCCTTCCAAACAATATACAATGCACTTCTTTCAAGGCAAACAGCTTAATTTAACACATCCAAACAACATATTTATTTCTAGACATTTCAAATCCACCCTTTTCCCCTTAAACCATCTTGACTTTAGGCATTTTAAAACATCCTTAGTGGCCCAAAATGTCAATACTTGTGCCTTTAATGGCAACATCAGATGTCTTAATTTCTCCTTTGACCTTTGGCATTTTAAAATCAATATCACCTTCAAGTTTTGGGGCTTTTTAATTTAACGTCAAAATCTGGGCTCTCTAATTCTGGACCTTTGATGTTCATTGTTTGACAATATCTGCTTTTCAGAGTGTTGATGTCAACTTTTGGACCCTACTTTTGCCCCTCTAATCCAAAATAATGGCTTCCAGCCCTCAGCTCTTCAGCTGACACATCATTCATCTCAGCTGCATGCACTCCTGCCTGCATTAATGCCCTCCAGAAAGCAGAACGAGTAAGTTCCTGCATGTTTTTCTGGCCGTCCCTTCTCGGCCCACGACCCATGGGTTGGCCAAATGATTTTTTCACAGTTTTCAGCTCTGTGCTCCTCTCCGTGAACGCACAGCGAGCGCGCCCCTCAGCACATCTCTGCTCGCACTCCCACAGGGTCACCCAATGACCCTGTAAATCAGAGTCCTCCGATGTTATCTGTCGGGCTGTTTCTACACAAACTTCAAACAACGGTCTCGAGCCTTGCAAAGCTCTGATTCGATGCGCTTTCATTTTCTGACCTCCACCTTTGTCCAACAGTCTCGAAAATCGAGCATCTGTGGATTGTGATATTAAACTCGACGGATTCCATCCGTCAGCCAACCTTGCAACATAAGCTCCGACTCCTTCCGGCAAAACATCACGCTCTTTCTTCCTCATTTTACGCCTGCATACCGCGCTCTCAGCTACATTAATCAAGCGGTCTAGCTTGCACTCTGTCTGCGCATCAGATAACAACTGTTTTCGTTGTAAAAACTGTTTCTCTTTCTTCTGAACTTCCTCAACACATTT
>NW_023627764.1:1592-2436 GCF_014905685.2 Nematolebias whitei | reverse complement strand
GACCCATCCTGAGACTTTCTTTCTTGAATTAATCAAGTGGAAAAAGACAATTCTCTATGATCATTACTATTTTACAAATGTTTTGATAATCAAAGTGTTTTGGTTCAAACAATGTCTACATGTTGAAGTGAACTACTCATTTTTATTAACTGTGAAACAGTAAATAATGATCCTTAATCCTCATTCAAAGAAGAAATCAGGTTAATATGCATTTCTTGATTTTCTGTCTTCAATGAGCAAAGTTGTAAGTGTGTTAAAGTTCAAGCTTCGGTCAACTAGAAAGTTTACTGAAAAGAAATGTCATGTTTAACTTTTACAGCGAGATACAGGAGAGGTGGCTCCACGAAGTCTGGTTTTGCCATGATATCTTTCTGTCTGTTCTTAAACAATTTGAATCTTTTCCTTGACTTTTAATAACACCTTACATCACAAACCACACCTCTGCTTTGGTCCATCCACCAATCAAAAAGCTCTCAAACGAACCGGAAGTAGAGCACATTTAAATATCGGCACTTCCTAGTTCAACAGAGAGTTGAAGAGTTCATGAAGAGTTCAGCTCAGTCTTGAAGTTGCTGTAAGCTCAGTCTTGAAGATGGAGCAGCAGTTCAAGTAAGGAGTTCAGTTCGAAGAGTTCAGAGTTTTGGAATCCAGAATACAGAGAGTTTGGGAGTTCCTGAATGCAGAACGCGGGCATTCAGGATGCTGTTAAACCAATCAAGCTGAACCAGAGACGATTTTGGGAATTATAACTTCTGTTTGGATAACTTCGCACGACTCTCGAGGTATTTGGCTGTTCTCACTGAGACGCTGAACAGTGGTTGGAAGTGAGACTCCACGCCGGAAC
>NW_023627764.1:663-1582 GCF_014905685.2 Nematolebias whitei | reverse complement strand
TTTCCGAAGGAGCGTGCACGTTCTGGTTAAAACAGACAAATTCCCTCACACATCTTTCTGTAAGATAAAGCTCAATTTTCCATCTTTAAACTCTCCTTTCTGCTAGAAAATTAATCCAGATGTTTTCATTAATGTCTGTGGTGAAGCAACGGAAAATCATGGTCGTATGGTTTTCCTGGTTGTAAAGCTGATTAATTATGTTGTTGTTTTCATATTCTGCCAAATTAATGTAAATGTGTGATGTGTTAAACTTGATTCTGTTAATAAATGACCCACTCGCTTGGTGAGTCAAAGATAATTAACGTCTCACGTTACATTTTTATTACATTCAACGCACGCATGTTACACAGTCCAGAAAGATGAGTGAACCCATTTAATGTATGAATATATCTCAGGATATGTCATACTACATCTGGTGGCCCGTAACGTGCTCATAAATGGACTGTGTATGCGTGTAATAATTGAATATTACGTGTTGGCATGAAAAAGAAATAACAGATTGTTTGCTGTGCTGAAACGCAGCATGTTTACGCTGCATGTTTACGCTTGATGTTTTGAAGCTGAACTTGTGAGTCATTGAGTCTTTTTAAAGCTGAAATTGTACGTCTGTTATGTGTAACATAAGCTGGCTTTGAGCTGTGGAAACGCTGTATTCTGTTTAAACCGTGTTCCAGACGCTGATCTGGGTCCGGCTCGGTTCTGAAAAAGTTCGAACGAGTTGTTTAAATAGCTAGAAAGACGTTTTTGAGACCGGGGCGCCGACTCCGTGCAGCTGGGAGCTTATTGATTACATTTTTTAACAGAAATTGGTGCATTTTAACAGTTTGAAAGGCGAAAAGTTGACGGACTTGTTCAGATAAAGCGAACATGCTAGTGGGAAAGTGTCACGGTCAGCGGCCCCCGCTGCCCCCCCCCCCCC
>NW_023627764.1:0-563 GCF_014905685.2 Nematolebias whitei | reverse complement strand
CTGCCTTCTCCTTCAAGCTGCAACCAGGAACCAACTGTCACGGTCAGCGGCCCCGCTGCCCCCCCATCTGCCTAAGCCTCTGCCTTCTCCTTCAAGCTGCAACCAGGAACCAACATTTATATCTTCAAACAATCATCCCACAAACTAAATCATTTCCTTCCATTTCTAGGTTCTGTCTCTGTCTGCTCTTTATATTTTTGTTGTTCTGCTCTGTGTGTGATTTTCGTTTATCTGATTCTGTTATTCTCCACTCACTCCTCAGTCTGCCTCTCCACTCAATCTTTATCATTCACACCTGTCCCTCATCAGCCACCTGCCCAGGTGCTCTCGTTACTCACTCTCCCTCTGTCTCATAAAAAGCCTGTCTCTCCTTCACTCCTTGTCCGGTGATTGTTCTGTGTTTACAGACATCTCAGTCCTCTTCTGTCTTGTCTGTTTCTTGTCCACCTGATCATCTGCTCTGCCTTGTTCCTTATCCTGTTGCCCAAGTAAGTTTTGCTGCACCGACAGCTTTTTGTTTTGTTATTGAAATAAATTGTTTTTGTTTTTGAACTCCTGCCTCG
>NW_023627763.1:0-2436 GCF_014905685.2 Nematolebias whitei | reverse complement strand
GGGGTCCATCGACCAATCAGAGGCTCTCAAACGAACCGGAAGTAGAGCCCATTTAAATATCGACACTTCCTAGTTCAAGTAGAGAGTTAGAGAGTTTTTGGAGTTTTGGAGCAAGAGAGTTTGGGAGTTCCAGAATGCGAACGCAGGCATTCAGGATGCTGCTATTAGAATCTAGCTGAACCAGAGACAATTTTGGGAATTATAACTTCTGTTTGGATGACCTCACGACTCCAGGAGTTTCTAGCTGTTCTCACGGAGACGCTGAAAGAAGTTGAAAGGAGAGCTCTACACCGACGCTGAAGCTATCATCTGCAAGGTAAAGCGTCGATCTCAACTAGCGTACCGTTGGCCCAAGCTGGAAAAGAAGGAGCGTGTTGTTCTGGTTAAAACAGACAAATTCCCTCACACATCTCTCTGTAGACAAACTTCACTTTCCATCTTTAACTCTCCTATCTGCTAAAATCATTACAGATAATTTTAGAAATGTCTGAAGCAAAGTTCTCAATCACCGCCGCGTGAATTGATGTCTGCTGTTCTGCTGAAAAGTGAAAACAATCGCCGTATTGTTCTCACTTCCTGTAAAACTAGCCATGTTGTTATTTTCATATTTTTGCCAAATTAATGTAAATGTTTGATGTTAAACTTTGATTCTGTAAATAAATGACCTCCATTCATTTTGATGGGTCAAAGATAAATAACGTCTCACGTTACATTTCTGTTAAATTCAAAACACGTTTATATACAGTCCAGAAAAATGAAGAATCCGTTTTAATTGATGAATATATCTCAGCATCTGTTCATCTATATCTCTATGTGTCCCTGTGATGAACTTGCAACCCGTCCAGGGTGTACCCCGCCCCTCGCACAGTGATTGCTGGACATGGGCACCGGCGACCCCCGTGACCCAAAAATGGAAGAAGCGAGTAAAAGATAATGGATGGATGAATTTAACGATTACTTAACAGCTAAATCACATTTCTAGTGTCAACCTTTAGGAGTTTTATCACTGAGAATAAACTTGCTCATTATCAAGGTTGCTGTTAAAAATGACAATTTATGAACTTTCTTGTTGCTAAAAATACTTGAACATTAAAAATCACATGATTGTTAATAATACAGGCAAACCACCTGTTATTGAGAAGGCATCATTTATATTTCATGTTTGATCATTAAATGCATTACATTTTTCATAAAGTCTGGTCCCAAATATCAACAATTGAGCTCATCCAAATCCCCAAAACCATGTTTTTAATGATTTAATACAGTGTAGGACTCAAATTAGCAAATTATGATGAACTCAAACATCTAAAACTGACTCCTTCACAGAGAGAACATTTGGAGGGTTTTGGACAAAAAGAAAAGACAAGTTAATCAGAGACACACCTTTGCTATAGTTTTGTTCAAATATACCTATTTTAGTGTTAATATTGTTTATTTCCAAAAACTAAAGCAACAGAAACAGCAAATTATACAGAGACAGGCTGTGCACGCTCCCGTGGGTCACTGTTATAAAAGTCATCAGATGTGTCTCATTGCCTGCTCGTCTCTCTGCTCCTCCTGTGCTCCTCCCTTCTCCCCAGCTCCACCTGTCTGCTCCTCTCCAGCTAATATACTGTAGCATCACCTGCGGGGGCCACGCCTCGTCCTCCTCTCCCTCAGGTGGTGGAAGAATCAGTGAACGTCATTCTGTGGGTTCAGCTTCTCTGACAGATGTTTTTAAAAATCTGCCAGCTTCAATATGGTCTCCAGTTCTTTTTCAAACTTGTTCTGACAAATATGTTCTTTTATTTTGAGCACCGCTCTTGAATGTCTTCCATGACATGTGGACAGCTGTCAGTCAATCATTAAGGGACACGCCTCCATTCTAGCAACACACATTCTGATTGGTCAGTTCATGGCCAGTGAGCCCACGTTGGTCACTTTTTATTTGGATCAGCACCACAAACATGCATCTGAAATGATTGACAGAAAACCTGACAAGTTACAAAACGATGTATTTCAGCTCATCATGTGACCTCAAAACAACAGGCCCCCCAATGCTGTAGGCCCCTGGACTTCAGCCCAGGTCAGCTCGTACATTAAAGCAGCCCAGGAAACAGAGACATTCAACAGCACACAGAACCACTGCTGGATCTGAATCACAGTTTTACCAAGACCCAAGGCCAGGCACCACACTTCTTCTGACTGGTTAGTAGGACTATCTAGTGTGGTTGGGAGTGTAAGCTGCACCTCTGTTACATCCAGAGAAATTTCTGTTAAATCTCTTGGTGAACTCTACTTATTTTTATCCGCAGGTACACCAGTGATCTGGCACAGTGCCAGAGTCAAGTCAGATTTATTTGTATAGCACATTTAAACAGGAACTGTTACCAAAGTGCTTATCAGAGCGCCATCAGACCCTGCATGTCTGGTGAACACTTCTACTTCCTTAGCTTG
>NW_023627762.1:0-2436 GCF_014905685.2 Nematolebias whitei | reverse complement strand
TTTTTTTTTTTTTTATTTATTTTTTTCCTGTGAATTTGCTCATCAACTTCAATTTCAGTGAACTGCAGCTAACTCTGGGACTTAGCTGTAGTCTGTCAGAGTGCACAGAGGATCCGGCCTTGTTTAGACCTCGGATCCGTGGGTCCTGATTCAGTGCGAGAATTCCAATCTTTAACCCGGATTGGTAACCGACCAGCTCTACTGTGCAGCAGCGTTACCTGCGCGCCAGAAAGTGGAAAACTGTGAAAACTACGACTAACTAAAGTTGATTTATATTGAACAAGTTTTTTCTGTAGTTATTTAACTGTAAATTACGTTAAAGCCATGGCTGTGTTTAAAAGCTTGAACATTTACTTTAAAAGCTCTGATCTATGTCACTGTGGCAGAAAGTGGCAGAAATGAGCAGAAGAGTTGTTTAGCCAATAAAAATATGTAATAATACTCTTAATACAACATGTAAAAAATAATTACAGTATCCTGAAAGATCCTGCTCCCATTCTATGATCCAGTAATTATCCCCACACAGCCGAATAATTACAGCAGCAAGAAATTACAATTAACCAATTGTGTGTCTTATTAAGGACTCCTCCGCACTCTGAGTGTGTGTGTGTGTGTGTGTGTGTGTGTGTGTGTGTGTGTGTGTGGGTGGGTGTGTGTTTGTGTGTGTGTGTGTGTGTGTGTGTGTGTGTGTGTGTGTGTGTGTGTGTGTGATTGAGCAGATTACTCCGTTGAGACAAAGTCTTCACAGATGAAACGTCATTACAGATTAATAATCTCATACACTAAAGTCACATTTCATGTTATTTTCTATTTTATCTGTTTAATGAGTTTATTTTTAACAGCTGGTCTCTTCACAGTTTTAATATAAAATGGCCAAACGTTCCTTAAAGCAGGAGTTCTCAAACGTTTTGGGTTCAGGGACCCCTTACAGGAAAGAAAAAGTTTCAGGGACCCCCCCCCTCATTTTTATTAAATAATTTTCTTCAATTTGTCTCTTTAATGCAATGGAAATATTAGTGTAACATAAACACTTAAGACCTGTTCTTTAATAGTGTTAATACAATTTTTATATTTTTAAACATGGGGTATTTTTCATTCAAGACACACTTAATTAACAAAATTTTTTAATTTAACTTCCAAAAATTACAGTTTTGATAAAATTAATAGTATAAAAAAACACTTTAAAACTTGAACAAAAATGTATCGCCACTTCTTCAAATTATTACAGAAAACTTTTTTACATAAAACTGAACAGAATCATAACACATAACACATAATCAGGTCTCTCTTGTAAATGAGTCCTCGAGGCTCAATGGGATTTACCTGTCTAAATAAAGGTTGAATGAAAAAGCAGCAGTAGTCATACCAAGTAACAGAGCTTAATTTGTAAATTATTCTTTTTTGCGAACCCCAAGCACCTGCTCTCGGACCCCTGGGGATCCGGGCGGGGACCCCAGTTTAATAACCACTGCTAAGGAGTGCATGTGCCCCCCCAAAAATGGTACTTGGTACTAATTTAGCTTTAAGTACCATTTGGCTTTTACGTAGCCTTTCACCACTTTTAGTATTTTGCTATGTTTGAACTGTAACTAGCCTTTTCATACTATTGACCTTGAGCTAGTTTATTTTTTCTTCTTTTTTGCTTTTACCTATCTTTATCATACTTCTGGCTTTTAGCTAGCCTTTTACTACTACTACTGTGACATGGAGGCTGCACAGCTGCAGAAAGAAAAGCTTTGCAGAGAGTGGTGAAGGCTGCACAGAAGTCTGTTGGAGTCAGCCTCCTCACCATCACAGGCATCTCCACCTCCAGATGCAGGAACAGAGCCACCTGCATCATGAAGGACCCCACTCACCCAGCACACACAATTTTTGCCCCGCTCCCCTCAGGCAGGAGGTTGAGGAGCATTAAGTGTAGAACCACTAGACTGAGGAACAGCTTCTACCCTGAGGTTGTTAAACTCATGAATCCCTAATCAGGATAATCACTGTGAAAAATCACATCTGCTGCTGATTTGTTTCATGCTGCTGTGTTCATTCATATTCATTTGTACTAATCTGCTCACACAGACTCAAGTTTGTGCTGCTGTTCGGCGTACAGTAGTCCCTCGCTACTTCGCGGTTTGTTAATCGCGGCCTCACTCTATTGCGGTTTTTCAAAGTAAGATTAGACATGACACACAGTAGGCTGATTGATGGATGAGTCACACAATCGACATGGATTTTTTATTTAAACTGCATTATTTTAAATTATTTAGCACCTGCTGCACCTTTCTGCTGGTGGCAAAGAGCAGTGGAGGCTGGGAGCTGAACTCATGACATTCTGTGTCTTTTAGAGCGTTTAGAGTTTAGAAACATTGTTTAGAATATTGCAAGAGTGTGGGAAGGGTTTAAAACACCTTTATATATATATATATATATATATATATATATAAA
>NW_023627761.1:0-2437 GCF_014905685.2 Nematolebias whitei | reverse complement strand
GCGGCCTCCAAGTCGTCCACGCCGCCTGCCGCGGCCTCCAAGTCGTCGACGCCGCCTGCCGCGGCCTCCAAGTCGTCCACGCCGCCTGCCGCGGCCTCCAAGTCGTCTACGCCGCCTGCCGCGGCCTCCAAGGTCCTACGTGTTGGACGGCCTCCCGGATACTAGCAATCACAGCATTGTAAGAGGGGGACAGTTGAACCCGGAGGCCTCCACCCCTGTTTAATGATGGACGATTTCTTTTCACAAAGATGGCCTCCTTTACTCCTCTCTCAAACCATCGTTCCTCTCTGTCCAGGATGTGAACATCTTCATCCCTGAAAGAGTGACTGCTGGCCTGGAGATGAGTGTAGACCGCTGAGTCCTGGCCTGATGATGTTGATCTTCTGTGCTGGGCCATCCTTTTGGCCAGTGGCTGTTTTGTTTCCCCGATGTAAGACTGATCACAGCCCTCCTGACACTGAACAGCATACACAACATTGCTCTGTTTGTGCCGGGGGACTGGATCTTTGGGATGAACCAGTCTTTGCCGTAATGTATTTTGGGGTTTAAAAGCCACTGGGACGTTATGTTCAGAAAATAAACATCTCAGTTTCTCTGATACTCCCTCAACATATGGAATGACCACTGGTCTTGGTGCAGCATCTGCAATATTGCAGACTTTGTTCTGGTCTATGGTGGTGAAGAGAGAGCTGAGCTGTAATGCAAAGCTTTCTGTTTACCAGTCAGTATACGCTTCTACCCTCACCTATGGGCACGAACTCTGGGTAGTGACCGAAAGAATGAGATTGCAGATACAGAGGTTGAAATGAGTTTCTTCCGCAGGGTTACTCTCTCCCTTAGAGATTGCGTGATAAGTTCAGTTATTGGGGAGAGACTTGGAGTAGTACTTCTGCTCCTCCACATAAGCCTGTCGCGATAAACAATAAATCAATTAATCGCTTGATAAATGAAAATTATCAACCTCATTTTCATTTATTGGCTTTATTGTTTCTTCGTGTCTCTCTTGTTCTACAGGACATTGGATGACAAAAGGCTCAACTTGGGTGCTCTTCACTGACCCCTCCCTTTCTCTTTAAAATCCGTTTTAACCGTCCAAAATTGCGATTTTTGATCGTTAAATGCAGCTAAGCAGAGAAGCTAAGGTACGAGCTAAGCTAACAAGCTGACCTCGGGAACAAACTTCCATCTTGTTGAAGCTCCAAAATTCACGGTTGAAACCCGTTCTTTCATGTAAAAAGTTGTTTTTCTCTGCCAAAAGAAGCTGAGAACTTGTTTACTGATTTTTTAATTAAAAGCTTTGTGTGAAAAATGCTATGCTAAAGAGCTCAAACCACATCGAGGGTCCGCCATTTTGAGAAACGAAAAAAGGAATGAGAGACAGCCCATGTCATGTCAAGGGGCCTCCCTCCCATTTTTCTTAAAGAGACACACTGCTCACTCCCTCGCTGTACATCCTTTGGTTCAAACAGTCTTATTTTGCCATCCAGTGGTCAAAAACGGTACTTCACACAAAATAAAATTAACCAACATTTCTTCTTAAATTTGACAATAATTACTAATTATTGACAAATTTCAAACAATATTATCATTTATCGCAATAATTTCTGAGACAATCTCTCAGCAAAATTTGTTATTGTGACATGCCTACCTTCACATCGGGAGGAGCCATTTGAGGTGGTTCAGGCTTCTGCTAAGGATGCTCCCTGGATGCCTCCCTAAGGAGGTGCTTCGGGCATGTCCGACTGGGCGGAGACTCCAGGGAAGACCCAGGACACACTGGAGAGACTATGTCTCTCTGTTGGCTTGGGAATGCCTTAGGCTCCCCCAGAAGAGCTAGAAGAGGTGGCTGAGGAAAGAGATGTCTGAGCCTCCCTGCTCAGTCTGCTGCCCCCATGACCCGACTTCAGAACAAATGTAAGATAATGGATGGATGGATGTATTTCATTATTTTGATATTTTATTTAAAGTTATATTTTCTCTTGTTTACATTTAGGCTCTTTTACACGTGGATACAAGTCTATAATAGGATTTTATATATTTACAGAATAGTTGTTCAGTCTGAAAAAATATACAAACCAAACAGAATCAATAAGTTTGGATGACATTATTTTTTTGACATTATAACATGACATTATGTTGACACAATGACATTATATTTTTCTAACTTCTTACTTTCACTTTGATTACAAAAAATAACATTTGCGTTGCTCAGTTGTTTTACCCAGGAAACTGATTTTATTTGTAAGGACTCGGTAATAAATTCAGGTTTAACACCCAACCTGGTTATAATTTTCTTTTTCATTTACACAAGTGATATTAAGTGTGTCAGTCCAAGATGTGGCATGACCAAGTTCTTGTTTTGTTTTGCAACAGTCTTACAGATGAATATCAAGTGTAGAACCACTAGACTGAGGAACAGCTTCTACCCTGAGGCTGT
>NW_023627760.1:0-2437 GCF_014905685.2 Nematolebias whitei | reverse complement strand
CAGCAATTAACCGAGCTTTCTATGAAACCTTGGTTCACAAACACGTGAGTCTAGAACTAATTAAAAAATCTTTCCGCTTTCCATTAGTTCCCAATAGTTCACAGGTAATGACCGCTGAAGGAGTCATTAACCTAAAACTAAACTGGAACCAACGAGAACTGGTTCACCCGTTTCTCGTGATCCAAAACTTACCACATGCAACCTACATAGGCTCTGACATTTTGGTAAGGTTGGGTGTCCATGTGGACACCATCAACAAGGTGCTGTGGTCCCTAAAACCAGCCACAAAGGATCCTCCTGTGCTAGACACAGCAAACCTTAAGGCTGGGCAGACCATTCCAGAGGCCTGCCAGGTTGCCAGCAACCAAACCACCACAGTACTACCTCAGGTGATTAACCTAATGGTGCGAATCCACATCATAGCTGGACAAGCTATTAGCCATAAACAGGAATATTTTCAACCTTCTCCTGCGTTTTTCAACTTGGGACTGTCCGTGGAAGCCACGAACCAAGTGAGCCTTGACTCCAGGACCACATCTGTTGCTGTGTGTAACACAGGCACGGATGAGGTGCTGATCCCAAAAAACACTATGCTAGGATGGTTGATTTCCACTGATTTTCATGATTTTGAACTAGGCATTCCATTTCTGGGAGGACTCCCAGATAACCTGGTACCGAGTCAAGAAGCTGGGCCAGTATGGTTCACAAAACCAACACAGGCCATAGCTCTTTTCTCAACCGATGACGTCGACCAAGGACCTCAAACCTATGGTGTCTTACCCATAGACAGGTCCGACGACTCAGAAAGGGATTCGTTGGAGCTCCCCAAAGAGCAAGAACCCTTATCAGTCTCATCACAGATTGAACAGGTGGTCGCCCAAGCCGACACTCTGACATCTGATGAAGAAAGAGACAAACTTCGCCAAGTTCTTTTAAAATATGAAAAGTCATTTTCAACTGACTCAACAGATTGTGGGTTGACCTCACTCCACACAGTGAGCATCCCAACCCCACCCAACGCACCGCCAACATTTGTCAGACAATACAAGATCCCTCTGGCAGCACATCAGCCTGTCTAGGAGATCATTGATGACCTTTTGGTCAAAGGTATAATCAGACAATGTAATAGCACCTACTCTGCGCCTTTATGGCTGTCTTAAAACCAAATGGTAAGTGGAGACTTACCATAGACTACAGAAAGCTAAATAAACAAGTACCCTGATCCAGGTGGCCAATGACTCAGCTCCATCAGCAACTGCCAAAGGTCACCGATGGTAAATACTTCTCTACCCTCGACGTCGCCTCTGGTTTTTGGACCATCCCTGTGCGTGCCGAGGACCAACACAAACTAGCTTTCACTTTTGGCAGCCGACAATACACCTTTACCAGGTGTCCCTTTGGCTACGCTAACTCACCTGCAGAGTTCAACATCTTTTTTGAACAAAGCATGTCCAGACGCCCAGGAGCGTGGGACACTGATCTACGTGGACGACATCCTTTTGAGGCAGCCAACACTGGACTCTCATTTGGCTGAGATAGACCACGTCCTAAATCAGCTAACAACTGCTGGTGCTAAAATCTCACTGTCAAAGTGCCAGTGGTGCAGAACCAAGGTGGACTACGTTGGCCTCCTAGTAGGTCCAGACGGAGTACAACCACAATTGACTCGTACCCAAGGCCTAGACAACCTCAAAGTCCCAACCAATCTCAAAGAACTACAGAGTTTTCTGGGAGTGTGTAATTACGCCAGTTCATAGAGCATTATGCGGATCTCGCAAAACCACTGACTGAACTCTTAAAGAAAGACGTTCCTTTTGTCTGGACTGATACACAGCAGCAGGCAATGAACGCTCTTAAAGACAGGCTCAAGTTAGCCCCATGTCTAGTCTACCCAGACTACAACAAAGAGTTTTACTTGGAAGTGGGCTTCTCAACTCACTGCATAAGTGCAGGTCTGTACCAAATACACGACAAAGACAAGCGTGTTGTGGCCTACGCCAGCAAAACAATGGCAGGCCCTGAACTACGGTATTCAGACTGTGAGAAGGCTCTATTGACCACTGTGTGGGCAGTGAAACATTTCTCCTGCTATATTGGTGGACAGAGGATTATTGTTGAGACACAACACCAGCCAGTAACGTTTCTAAACAGCCAACGCATCAGAGATGGTGTGGTGACAAACTCACGTGTAGCCACATGGCTTATGGCACTTCAAAGTTTTAACCTAGACATCCGCTACGGTCAAAATAAGAAGTCACACTTGGGCACTGATTTGGCAATCTGCCAAGAATGTACACAGGATGTACCAGCCACCCAACAGCCGGTTGTGAGTAAACCCTCAGCTGCTGAGGACCCAAATCACCACTTCTTTGATAGCAATATCTGTAAAGATATGGCGACAATGTACGTGGATGGATGCTCATTCCACCACGAGACA
>NW_023627759.1:449-2438 GCF_014905685.2 Nematolebias whitei | reverse complement strand
ATTTCACGCGCGCTCGCGTGCACGTACGAGCACGAAATTTTGCACAGTTCTTCCTGGATACTTGCTTTACATCTGTACCAAGTTTTAAGTGGTTGGCTTATTCCTAAAGGAAGTTATGAATTTTTATAATATTTGACCGCTCGGACGGACGGATGGACGTGTGCGTTTCCGCTCGCAGCTTCGCGTCAGAAGACCACATCAGGGGGACCTCGGTACAGTTGTAAAGACCTGGCTTGTCCGAATCCAACGTGACCTCCCTTGTCTGCGTGCGTGCTTCCTACGCAACGCAAAAGAGTGTTTTACACACTGACCCTTAGGTTTAACACACACACTCGCTGCGCACGTATGAGCGGCCCCAACAGGATCAAAGGACGAGCTCGTTAAGGTCAGATCTCGGCTTCCGAGGCACGTAGAAGGACGAGGTCAACGCCGACGGATTCGTCTCGAGCCCACAAACAACATGCTTTGAACTAGTGCACGTCAGTGCACGCTTAGGGGCTTAAAAAGCCATCTGAAGCCAATCGTGATGATTACCCATAAGTCCTGAAAAAAATTCAGGAGGGACACAAAACTCACAGAACGCAGTCAGGGGGTGGTGGAGAACAGGGCCTGTGAGTTTGGTGCACGAACGACCTCGCTTAGAGGGTTAACGAGCGCCTCGTCGGACCAGGGGAAAATTACCCACAAGTCCCTGGTCGTTGGGTGTAGAGACCCCAAAATAGAAGCGTGGGGTGCTGGGAGGACCCCGAATAAGAATCCAGTGTCATATTGGCCCCAGCGGTTTTAGAAAAAAATTCGTTCTGAAAAGTCAGCCAAAAGAGGGTCTAAGTGTCTAAGACCCACAGATCACTTTGATGGAAAGTTTGGGCCTCTTAGAGACATTTTTTTTCTACTGGGTCCAGACTCGCCGTTTTCGTATATGTTGTTGCCGGGCCTCCGACGGACGCGTAGGCGTCGACCCCGCTCAGATCGGACCCCGTTTAGGGCGTTAAACGAAGGGGGGATCGCCCCAGTTTCGTCCAAAATACAATTACCCAGAAAACCTAGGGCGAAAGGCGCAGGGACGCAAAACTTTACGTGCTAGGTCGTAGCCTCAAGCCGACGACACCCTGCGAGTTTCGTGACTCTACGACTCCGCCTAGTGGGCGAACCAGAAACCCTGTTTTTCTCAAACTTCAGGTACCCATAATTCATAGCGTAAATGGACGAGGGACACCAAACTCACAGAGTGCGGTCAGAGGGTCGTGCTGACCAGGACCTGTGAGTTTGGCACCCCAAAGACTTTGCTTAGTGGGCCAACCAAACCCCAATTTGGCAGAAGAAGCAATTACCCATAAACCCCTGGGAAAATGAGGACGGACACCAAACTGACAGAACACGGTCAGGGTGATGTGGTGATCAGGACCTGTGAGTTTGAGCCCTTTGTGAGGTTCCTAAGGGGGTCAACAGGCCCTCCAAAGTCAAAAGGTCAATAGGTCAGGCCTTTGCTGGATGGCCCATAATTCACAGAAGAAAAAAGCTAGGGACACAAGATTTTCAGGGTTAGAGAGAGGTCCTCAGCTGATGACACCCTTAAAATTTGAAGTAGTTGGCTTGTTTCTGAAGGAAGTTATAAGTAATTATATATTTAGGCCTCTGAGGCCGCACTTCCAGGATGACGAGTGCATTTTGCCCTACAGCTTCGCGTGAAAAGCTCGTACAAAGGGGAGCCAGACACCGTTGGAAAGGTCTGCTCAAGGGCAATTCAGAGAGTCCTGTCTCATCTCCGTACGTGCTTTCTGAGATCCGCAATTTGCCCCAAAGTGTATTGGATCACGGGCATTTTCACGCGCGCACGCGCGCACGTACGAGCACGAAATTTTGCACAGCTCTTCCTGGGTACTTGCTTTACATCTGTACCAAGTTTGAAGAGGTTGGCTTATTCCTGAAGGAAGTTATGAAGTTTTTTATACTTAGGCTTCGAGTATTTGCATGAGGCATTTTCTTAGA
>NW_023627759.1:0-439 GCF_014905685.2 Nematolebias whitei | reverse complement strand
ATTTCACGCGCGCTCGCGTGCACGTACGAGCACGAAATTTTGCACAGTTCTTCCTGGATACTTGCTTTACATCTGTACCAAGTTTTAAGTGGTTGGCTTATTCCTAAAGGAAGTTATGAATTTTTATAATATTTGACCGCTCGGACGGACGGATGGACGTGTGCGTTTCCGCTCGCAGCTTCGCGTCAGAAGACCACATCAGGGGGACCTCGGTACAGTTGTAAAGACCTGGCTTGTCCGAATCCAACGTGACCTCCCTTGTCTGCGTGCGTGCTTCCTACGCAACGCAAAAGAGTGTTTTACACACTGACCCTTAGGTTTAACACACACACTCGCTGCGCACGTATGAGCGGCCCCAACAGGATCAAAGGACGAGCTCGTTAAGGTCAGATCTCGGCTTCCGAGGCACGTAGAAGGACGAGGTCAACGCCGACGGATT
>NW_023627758.1:0-2438 GCF_014905685.2 Nematolebias whitei | reverse complement strand
TTGTTCCTTCTGAAGTCCACAATCATCTCCTTTGTCTTCTTCACATTAATGTGAAGGTTATTCTCTTTGCACCAGCTCTCCAGGTGTTCCACCTCTTGCCTGTAGCTGGACTCATCATTGTTTGTGATGCATCCCACCACCGCTGTATCATCTGCAAACTTTACAATGTGACAGCCTGGATGGGTAGCTGCACAATCATACGTGAGCAGAGTAAACAGAAGGGGGCTCAACACACATCCCTGAGGAGAGCCAGTGCTGAGGGTTATGGTGGAGGAGGAGAAGTTGTGGATCCTCACTAACTGTGGTCTGTTTGTTAAGAAGTCTAGGACCCAGATGCAAATGTAAGGGCTTAGTCCTAGTGTGGATAGTTTGTCCATCAGGGTTTGGGGGATCATGGTGTTGAAGGCGGATGTGAAGTCCACAAAGAGCATACGGACGTAAGAGTTTTTCTGCTCCAGGTGGTTGAGCGCAGTGTGGACCACAGAGGAGATTGCATCCTCTGTTGATCGGTTCTCACGGTATGCATACTGATGAGGGCCCTCGTTGATGTTGATGGTTGTTTTGATGTGAGTCATGACCAGTTTTTCAAAGTATTTAGCAACTATCGGGGTGAGGGCCACTGGCCGATAGTCATTCAGACCAGTCACTGTAGAGCTTTTTGGGACTGGGATGATGGTGGCAGTCTTCAGGCAGGTGGGAACTGTCTCCAGGGTAAGTGAGGTGTTAAAGATGTCTGCCAGCACCTCACAGAGCTGATCAGCACATTCCTTCAACACTTTTCCAGGGATGTTGTCTGGGCCAGTTGCCTTGTGTGGATGAATCCTCCTGAAGGTACTCCTTACTTCTGCTGAGGTCACGCTGAGATGCTCTACGTCCGGTGGTGAGGTGAGTCTGGTGCTGGGTGGTCTATTCGGGTCTTCAAAGCGTGCATAGAACTTGTTGAGGACATCAGGCAGAGATGGGTCTTTGGGGCATTGTTCACTCCTTCCTTTATAATCTGTTATGCACTTAATGCCCCTCCACATGCTCCGAGGGTCTTGTGAGATGAATTGACCCTCAATCCTCTTTGCATATGTGCCCTTGGCCCTCTTAATACCAGCAACCAGCTCTTTTCTTGTCCTACTCAGCTCCTCTTGAGTTTCCAGACCTGAAAGCAGTGTTCCTGGCTTCCAGCAGGGTACGCACCTCTGCATTCAGCCAAGGTTTTCTGTTTGGGTAGCTTTTAACATTTCTGATAGTGGAGACGGTGTCAGTACATGTACTAATGTAACCCAGAACTGAGGATGTGTATTGGTCAAGATCAAGCGAACCTCCATTTTCAGCAGCTTCTCTGAAAACCTGCCAGTCTGTTCGATCAAAACAATCTCTCAGTATGGGGCCCACTGTCCTGGATCCAGCATTTAACTTTCTTTTGTACCGGTCTGGAGCGTCTCAGCGGGGGCATGTAAGCAGGAGCCAGGAAGATTGAGATGTGGTCTGACAGTCCTGACATCTTCTATTCCAAGATGGCCGCGCTCAGAGCAGTTGCAGCTTCACAGGCTCCCGGTACCATCCCAGTTTTTAGAAGTTTTGATATTGACTCTGTGCCTGACTCCGCGCGATTTATGCGTGTGAACTATAGCCGAACCGAACTGATGAGAATAGGAGCGGATTTGCCACGAAATATAGCAGAAATCAGCAACAAACTCAAAGCTACGCTCGGCAGAATGCAGATCTTAAAGTCATCTACCTGGAAGCTGCAGCAGAGGCGTTCCAGTGGGCAGAAGAGGAAGCGCTGCTCCCGGCTTAAGAGGAGAGGATGCCGGGCGGGGGTTATGGTGAGGCTACGAGCTAACGCTAAAGCCGGTAAACTCCCCATGCCGTCTCTCTTTCTGTCGAATGTCCGCTCGTTGGACAACAAGGTGGATTTACTTCGTCTGAGAGCGGGCGCCTCAGAAGAGATGAAGAAGTGTGCAGTGCTTTGCCTCACAGAAACGTGGATTACAAGCGAAACGCCGGACACAGTCTTCCAGCTGGATGACAGACTTTTTTTTCGAGCGGACCGCTGCAGCGAGCTAACGGGGAAATCACGGGGGGGCGGAGTGTGCATTTACGTGAGTAAAAGTTGGTCCACGAACTCTACTGTTGTAAATAGCTCGTGCTCGAAGGCTTTGGAGCAAATAACAGTGAAATGTCGGCCACATTATCTACCCCGAGAGTTCACAGTGACTTTTATCACAGTTGTTTACATTCCTCCGGACGCTAATGCTAATGAATCACTACAGGAGCTTCATGATATCATCAGCTCGCTGCAGAACAAACACCCCGAGGCTCTTTACGTTGTAGCCGGAGACTTTAACCACGTGAATCTAAAGGACTGTCTCCCAAGCTTTTATCAGCATGTGACGATTCCGACACGTGGAGACCGCACGCTGGACCGTGTTTACACGAACGTAAAA
>NW_023627757.1:0-2438 GCF_014905685.2 Nematolebias whitei | reverse complement strand
CCGTAATAACAATAATAATAATAATAATAATAATAATAATAATAATAGTTATGAGTTCAAATAAATAAATAACATACAAAAATGACCAAGGAGTGTAAAATATGTGACTCATACCTGCCAACATGCAGTCACACCTGTGTGCAGGTACAATGGCTGAACTTTTCTCAGGCAGAACTGGATGGTGGACTCTATTTTAAAAACACAGTTTCAGCATTTGACTTGTATAAATCTATAGCAGAATCTAAAAATGGCCATGGGTCACCATAAACAAGATCTGTACCAACAGATCCACCATAAACTACATCTGTACCAACAGATCCACCATAAACAAGATTAAACAAATAATGCCACAGTGTAACGTATCAAAGGCACAACTAATTTTTGGCTCCAGCAATGACCAGATGAGTTTCTCATAAAACATAAACCAGAGAATAGCAAAAAGTGTTAGTTTTAATCTTGATTTGAGATCAGCTATGTGCACACAAACTGTTTGATGCAATTTCAGGAAATGGTTTTGCAGCACAAAGATGCATTTCTCAACATGTTCCCGTTCGCATATTTACTTCATCAGATGATATTGCTTCATCATGTATTCTGCAATTCTAATATTTTACACTTTTTTGTTCCAGTTACAAACCCACAATGAACCACATTCAAGGAAAAGGAAAGAAGACAATGACCACCTTTATATTCGTGTGGCTGCTACCACTGACAGCCAGCAGCAGTGTAACATCTGTCCTGCCCAACAACTTTACCAATGATCAGTTTATTCACAAACAGATGACAACAAAAATATCAACCTTGACACAAACATCAAAGAGTTTTGCTCATAAAATGACAACATCTACAACCTTGGACATGAATTCAACACAGGAAAGAGGCAGGTCTAACCCTTTACTGCAAACAACTCAAACACATCCAGCAACAACCATCAAAAACAGCCAAACAGCTCCAAATCCAAAAGTTCTAACTTTAGTTAGTTTCAGTCAAAACAATTTCACCAACTCAACAGGAAAATCAACTCATCAGAAATCTGTAACAACCATTATGAGTAGTCAAACCAGCAGCAATACCAGTCGAGGAACTGGAATAGGTATAACTGTGCCTTCAGAACAAAGTCAATTCACTAAAAGCCATGGTCCTTGGAAGCCATCGGCATTTGAAACAACCTCCTTGTCCGAACCTACGTCCCAGTCAAAAACATTAATTTCGACTGCCACATCTATCAAACATGACACGTCTACAAAATCACTTCTAGATACAATCTCCTCTGTCCTCTTTAAAACCACAACTGGAAGATCATCTTCCCACATCATTGTGGTCGAGCAAAAAAACAATTCCAAAAAGACGAGGAACAAAACAAACCACAGCAAAGTAGTGGCAGGGGTCATCAGTGGAGCCTTGTCTTTGATGATGGTAGGGTTCCTGGTCATCTACATAAAGAAACACAAACTTCAGAAGCAGCAACTAACAACAACAGATTGGGCTGGCCCTTCTCCATTCTTAGAGAGTGATGTGGACAAAGTTATTGCAAGGTCATCCAACCGAATCTCCTTATCCAGTTTTCTGCCACAGAGACTATCCAAAAGACTGTCAATGCTTCCAGAAAAAGATGAGGAGTTACAGGACATGACTCCAAGTGCTACATTTGGAGGAAAAGATCAAGAAACCATATCTGGTCAAGGTGAAGACAAAAAATATGACCAATCCAGTTCTGCTGTAGTGGTTTCTGAAAAAAACAGCAAAGGTGAAGGTGCAGAGACAAGTGCAAACTGTGTTTCAGAGAACTCTTCTGAAAGGAACAGCAATCCAAATATGAATCAATCTGAAGCAGACAAACCTGAACTAAATCAATCACTTAATCAAACTGAACTCATGGAAAAATCTATAGCAGAATCTAAAAATGGCCTTGGGTCACCATAAACAAGATCTGTACCAACATATTCACAATAAACAAGATATGTACCTGCAGATTCACCATAAACAAGATCTGTACCAATAGATTCACCATAAACAAGATCTGTACCAGCAGATCCACCATTAACAAGATCTATACCAACAAATCCACCATAAACAAGATCTGTACCAACAGATCCACCATAAACAAGATCTGTACCAACAGATTCACCATAAACAAGATCTGTACCAGCAGATCCACCATAAACAAGATCTGTACCAACAGATCTGCCATAAACAAAATATGTACTAATAGATCCACCATAAACTATAGCTGTACCGATAAATCTACCATAAACAAGATCTGTACCAACAGATCTACCATGAACAAGATCTGTACCAACAGATCCACCCTAAACAAGATCTGTACCAGTAGATTCACCATACAGCTGTACCAACAGATCCACGATGAACTACAGTTGTACTACTAACAGATCCACCATGAACTAGATCTGTACCTGCAGGTCCACCATAAACTACAT
>NW_023627756.1:0-2438 GCF_014905685.2 Nematolebias whitei | reverse complement strand
TGTGTGTAGTAGAGTGCTGTATGCATGTGTGTGTAGTAGAGTGCTGTATGAATGTGTATAGTAGAGTGTGTATGAATCTCCTAAGAAGGAGAGAAAACAGTCTGTTCAAAATAACAAACCACGTAATGAAGGTGCACGCTGGGACAAAAATGCTCCTCTTTCAGAGGATGAACGTGATTATCGTATATGGGGTGAGCGTAGGACGCAACGATATGTCAAACCATATCATCAGGGGCAGTACGTAAAGGAACCCCCGAAAGACGTACCTGACCATCCCCCACCTCGGACGAAACGAACCGAGGCGAAAAAATCACAAAAGTTCCAGAAACAAGGCCCTACACCTCTGAACTCGGAAGAGACAGAGAAAATACGCAGGTTGTTAGAAACTTTGAAACACACTGACACGGGAACCCATCCAGGAGCACTATGCAGTAATGTAATTCCCATTACATCTGAGGGCGCGAATGACAACATAACAGATGTCGGTGGAACACACCAAGACATAACTGTTGTTGCCTCAAACAACCCCTCATCAGAAGAAGGGGGGGTAAACACACACACAAACGATGACGAGTCATCGCAGGCTGAACACGCAGAAACAGCTACAGCTGTGCTGACGGTTCAGACAAACCAAGATTACACAAGCACTTCTAAACGCATGAAGAAGCGTCAGAAAAAACCCAAGAGGTTTCTGTGTAACTTTATCAGAAAGGGGGTCGCCAAAAAGGCGTACCTGTCAGTAACACTCGAAGGTGTCCTCACACACGAAGCACTCTTGGACGGTGGGGCAGACATAACAATTATGTCAGCTAAACTGTTCGAGGAGCTGAGGACGGCCGCTGCCAGTGTTAACAGGATAATACCTCTCTCTGAATGTGCTATAGAAATGCAGGGTCTCTCAGAAATGAAAACAACCCTGACATCCATAGCAATGGTTCACATGCAAATTGGCAATATGACACTGTACCACCCAGTACACGTGTCTCGTGTTGACTCATTTCCATTTTTGGTTGGCCAGGATTTCATAAATCGCTTCGACGCGATTATAGATTATGGTGATCAAACAATGTGGACAACAGTGAGCAAACCACTGCCAATAGATACGCCTCCGGAGTGTGACACAGACTGCCCAACAGCAGGTACCGCGGAAGGCGCACAGGACTCCTCAGCCGAGGACACGAGCCCGGTGAGTACTCCTCTGACACCATGTGAAACCAGAGACCCACCAAGTGGTCCAAACTCTGACTCAACAAGACAGCCTCCTCTGTGAGCTGGAGCAGTCAGAATCCACCAAACACTACCTACCACTGGTAGTTAAGGGTGTAGAGATCCAAGGGTCCCACACCAACGATGCTGTTCTGTCTCTGTGGACAGATAAATCAGCAATTAACCGAGCTTTCTACGAAACCTTGGTTCACAAACACGTTGGTCTAGAACTAATTAAAAAAGCTTTCCGCTTTCCATTAGTTCCCAATAGTTCACAGGTAATGACCGCAGAAGGAGTCATTAACCTAAAACTGAACTGGAACCAACGAGAACTGGTTCACCCATTTCTCGTTATCCAAAACTTACCACATGCATCCTATATAGGCTCTGACATTTTGGTAAGGTTAGGTGTCCACGTGGACACCATCAACAAGGTGCTGTGGTCCCTCAAACCAGCCACAAAGGATCCTCCTGTGCTAGACACAGCGAGCCTTAAGGCTGGGCAGACCATTCCAGAGGCCTGCCAGGTTGCTAGCAACCAAGACACCACAGTACCACCACAGGTGATTAACCTAATGGTGCGAATCCACATAATAGCTGGACAAGCTATTAGCCATAAACAGGCATATTTTCAACCCTCTCCTGCATTTTTCAATTTGGGACTGTCCGTGGAAGCCACGAACCAGTTGAGTATTGACTCCAGGACCACATCTATTGCTGTGTGTAACACAGGCATGGATGAGGTGCTGATCCCAAAAAACACTATGCTAGGATGGTTGATTTCAACTGACTTTCATGATTTTGAACTAGGCATTCCATTTCTGGGAGGACTCCCAGATAATCTGGTACCGAGTCAAGAAGCTGGGCCAGTATGGTTCACAAAACCAACACAGGCCATAGCCCTTTTCTCAACCGATGATGTCGACCAAGGACCTCAAACCTATGGTGTCTTACCCATAGACAGGCCCGACGACTCAGAAAGGGATTCATTGGAACTCCCCAAGGAGCAAGAACCCTTATCAGTCTCATCACAGATTGATCAGGTGGTCGCCCAAGCCGACGCTCTGACATCTGATGAAGAAAGAGACAAACTACGCCAAGTTCTTTTAAAATATGAAGTCATTTTCAACTGACTCAACAGATTGTGGGTTGACCTCACTCCACGCAGTGAGAATCCCAACCCCACCCAACGCACCGCCAACATTTGTCAGACAATACAAGATCCCTCTGGC
>NW_023627755.1:0-2438 GCF_014905685.2 Nematolebias whitei | reverse complement strand
CTGCTGCACCAGGTCACCAGCCGGTCCACCTCCCTCCTGTATGCAGACTCATCACCGTCTGAGATGAGCCCGATGAGGGTGGTGTCATCTGCAAACTTAATAAGTTTCACAGAGTCATGGCTGGAGGTACAGCAGTTGGTGTACAGGGAGAAAAGCAGGGGGGGGGGGGGGGCACACAGCCCTGTGGAGATCCTGTGCTTACAGTCTGAGTGTGCGAGACAGCTCTCCCCAGCCGCACGCACTGACACGTCTCTCAGGAAGTCTGTGATCCACCTGCAGGTGGAGTCAGGTACATGGAGCAGGGAGGGCTTGTCTTGGAGCAGAGCAGGGATGATGGTGTTAAATGCAGAGCTGAAGTCCACAAACAGGATCCTGGCGTAGGTTCCTGGGGAGTCCAGGTGCTGCAGGATGAAGTGAAGAGCCAGGTTTATTGCGTCATCTACAGACCTGTTGGCCCTGTAGGCAAACTACAGGGGGTCCAGGAGGGGGTTGGTGATGGACTTGAGGTGAGATGAAACCAAGTGTTCAAAGGTTTTCATGACTACAGACGTGAGAGCTACAGGTCTGTAGTCATTTGGTCCTGTGACACGTGGCTTCTTGGGGACAGGGACGATGATGGAGGACTTGAAACAGGCTGGGACATGGCATGGCTCCAGAGAAGAGTTGAAGATCCCTGTGAAGACCGAAGCCAACTCTCCAGCACAATGTCTCAGCGTGGAGGGTGACACAAGGTCTGGGCCTGCAGCCTTATGTGTATTCAGCCTTTTAAAAAGCCTCCTTACTTCATCCTCTTGCACAGAGATAGCAGGGTGTTGACAGGGGCAGTCCAACGTGGTTAAACTAGTTGGGCTGGGGTTGGTGTGGAGGATGGAGGAATGTGAGTCCATGACAAAGCGTGAATAGAAGTCGTTCAGATCGTTTGCCAGTTTGAGATTGTCTGTAGAATGAGGTGCTCTGGGCTTGTAGTTATTTATCTCTTTCAGCCCCCTCCAGACAGAGGCAGAGTCGTTTGCAGAGAACTGTTGTTCCAGCCGTGTGTTGTACCTGGATTTAGCCTTCGACACCTCCCTGCTAAATCCATACTTCGCACGTCTGTAGTTGTCTCTGTCCCCCTCTCTGAAAGCAGCCTCCTTCTGCTGACGAAGCTGTCTTAGTTTGGATGTGAACCAGGGTCTATCATTATTGAAAATGACTCTGGAGCGTGATGGGATGATGCTGTCCTCACAGAAATGTATATATGACGTCACAGTGTTTGTGTAGTTGTCTAGACTGTCTGTAGAAGCCCTGAACAGGTCCCAGTCTGTGGTGTCCAAACACGTGCGTAGCTCCTCCACAACTTCACTGGTCCACTTTTTGGATGTCCTCACCACAGGTTTTGAGAGCTTCAGTCTCTGTCTGTATCCAGGTATGAGGTGAATCATCTCATGATCTGAGAGACCCAGGGCAGCACGAGGCACAGCACGATAAGCACCGCTCACTGTGGTGTAACAGTGATCCAACATGTTTCCTTCTCTGGTCGGGCATTTAATAAACTGTTTATATTTAGGTAGTTCATGCCTGAGGTTTGGATAATAACAAGGGAGTCCGGAAAAGTCCGCTCTACACTCGTAATCTGGTCCACGAGCGCACGCTCAGCCTTGTGCACGTCTGCGCATGGTGGGATGTAAACAACGGCCAGAATGAATGAAATAAACTCACCTGGAGAGTAAAACGGTTTGCAGTTTATGAATAGATATTCCAGAGAAGGAGAGCAGTGCTGGGAGATCACTGTCACGTCGGAGCACCAGGCGTTGTTGATAAAAAAACAGACTCCTCCGCCTTTCTTCTTTCCTCCGGAAAGTCCATGCTGTCTGTCAACGCGGAGGAGCTGGAACCCCTCGAGATGGAGCGTGGAGTCCGGGGTCTGCTTGTTGAGCCATGGCTCCGTGAAGCACAGCACACAGGAGGAGGAAAAATCGCTGTTTCTTCTCATCAGTAGTGCTATCTCGTCTATTTTGTTGTAGAGGGAACAGACGTTGGACAGGAATATCCCAGGTAAAGGCGTGCGTGTACCGCGCCTCCGGAGATGCACGAGCGCTCCGGCTATTCTGCCCCTCCTGCGAAGTCTCGCTCTTTTGGCCAAAAAGTGCACAAGTTCTGCAGCAGGCACTAAAAACCTGGAGTAATGTCCTCATGGGTTGTGATTCTGAAGTTTAGTAGCTCCTCGTGAGTGTAGGAGCACGCAGACACATGATTAACGCACAAAAACAGAAAAAACAGAGCGCACCTGTGAGAGTAGCTCTGGCTGCAGCTCCAAGATGGCCGCTGATGATCAACACCTGGCGGTCATCTCCTTGATGAGCTCCTACCTCTACTTAAGGCTGCAGTCAAGTCTACTCGATGCTGGAGCATTGATTCCCTCCCGGTACTGATGCTCTCAGCCATTTGTTTCCTAAGTA
>NW_023627754.1:0-2439 GCF_014905685.2 Nematolebias whitei | reverse complement strand
TGTGTTATATGCAATGTAGAAATTTTTAGGCAACAATTCCACATTTGTTTCCACTTTAAAACCAGTGTTCTTACTGTTTTTGCAAAAGTGGGCGTGGTTTTACCCCCAAAATTGGGCGTGACTATTTGAAGTAGAAGGAAGTGTCGTCACAAAGCTCCTCTTCATTGGTGTTGAAACTTATTTATTTGTTTTTTCCCCCAAAGTATATTAAAGTTTAGTTTTTAACGTTTGAAACTCATTATGCATAATTATAAAAGTTCACTTAATATTTCTTAGTCATCACATTAAAAACATTCTTATTAAATATTATTTTTATTTCCAAGATGCCAAACATCTTAGTGGCTATAAACAATAAACTGAAATGTTCCTGATGTCACCAACTGCAGCCCGTTATTACCAGTAAAGTTTATTATCTTGGAAGATACTTTTATTATTAAATATAATTCAGTGTTCAGTATTTGACGGTAAATTTCACAATTATTTTCGGCTGTAAATTAGTTGCTAAAATAATAATTAAAAAGTAATTCAAGGTGTTAATTTTCAAATCTATTAGAGTCAAATACAAAATATTTACTGTAATTTCCAGACTGTTGAGTGCACCCAAATATAAGCCGCACCCACTAAATTAAATTAATAATAATGATTTGTACATATAGAGGCTGCATTTGTCTATAGGCTGCTGGTGTCCACGTTGTAAGATTTTTAAAACTTTTAATTTAATAAGTACCGGTAACATACACAAATGCGTACAGTATTTTTTTTTTTCCTGAACAAAGCCTGTAAAAAAATACAGCTGGTAAAAATAAATAAATAAATAAATAATACCGAGCCCATCAGGATGTCAGTGAGCGCTAACTTCACAAAGAAACAAAGTTTCCCGCCTCCCCACTCTGTTCGGTAATTTCATTGGTCAGATTTTTTTTTTAACCTTTATTTATACAGGTAGTCTCATTGAGTCACGAGGACACCCCCCCAAAGAGACACGTGTACTGGGCAGCTTTGCGAGTGCCCGGGTGTAACGAGGCTAAATGTTTTGATGGCATGAAGCTTGTTAGCCCGTCAAAAAAAAAAATCCATAAATTACCCGCAGCGTTGTATAAACTGTGGTGTGAATACAGAAGCGGCTTATAGTCCGGAAATTACGGTAAATTGTATTTTACAGTGTAGTTAAAGCAGGAACGATTTCAGAGCATCACAGGTGTGTGAGTGTGAGTGTGTGTGGGGGGGCAGTGCAGGTTCTCTCTGCAGGGTTTCAGCTCTTGTCCCGCTCGTTCTGCTCTGCAGGATAAGGAGATGGAGAAACAGCGACTCCTGTACCAGCAGTCCCGTCTGCACAACCGCGGGGCTGCAGAGATGGTGCTGCAGATGATCAGCGCCTGTAAAGGTGACTTACCCCCACATCCACGAGCCCCAAAGAGTCCCAGTCCCTAGACCCACGGTGGTTTCAGCTCTAGTTTCACATCCATGATGTGTTTCTGCTGGTTCCAGGTGAACCAGGAGTCATGGTTTCCTCCACACTCAAGCTGGGAATCTCCATCCTCAACGGAGGCAACAGCGATGTTCAGCAGGTAAAACCAGTCTGGGAAAGCTGGAAACCTACACCTTTATTTGTTCACCAGTAAGATGGAGGACGAAGATTGTACGTGTTCTGCGGATTGTTTGGAAGAATTTGTCTCTCCCTGTTTGTCTGCGTGCAGAAAATGCTGGACTACCTGAAGGACAAGAAGGACGTGGGGTTCTTCCTCAGCGTTCAGGCTCTGATGCAGACCTGCAGGTCTGGGATAGTTTTAGTTGAGCTTCTGTAAGTGAGAGCGGCGTTTCATGTATTTGTTAAAGTTATTAAAACATGTTTTGATGTCGGCAGCGTTCTGGACCTGAATGCGTTTGAAAGGCAGAACAAGGCAGAGGGACTTGGGATGGTTTCAGAGGAGGGAACCAGTGAGTATGATCTGCAGCACACACACATCTGCTCTGTTCTCCTCACTTCTGCTGCATTGTGATGAAAAGGAAACTTCTGTTAGCTCCTGTGTGGAGTCTGAACAAGTGTGCATCCGTGTGTGGGCCCGTTTGTGGATGCCTGGATGCAGAAATGTTCTCAAGAAGAACACAGAACGCTTTAACAGCCTCAATTCTGAAAGTGTTGGGACGTTATTTACACTAAATAAAAACGAAATGCAAGGATTTGTAAATCTCATAAACCCCCATTTCATCAGCAGCAGAACATCAAGAGTCTAAATGAAGAAAGTGGAACATTTTACAAATAAAAACCAAATAGTCGTTTTAAATGTAACATCAGCAACGCGTCCCTTTAAGGTTGTTCCAGTCTGTAACGTCCAGGACCTGGGGAGACCAGGTGTTGGAGCTTTAGGAGAACCTGGGGAGACCAGGTGTTGGAGGACCTGGGGAGACCAGGTGTTGGAGCTTTAGGAGGACCTGGGG
>NW_023627753.1:0-2439 GCF_014905685.2 Nematolebias whitei | reverse complement strand
AAAGTGGGTATATTCTCGATCTTTTGGGTGATATTCCCTCCATATATCAACTAATCCTACCTCATCTATAAGATTTACCATCCTTTTTCCGATGTTTCGCACATCCCCTTTTCTATTAGAAGAATCCATTTTGCTGTTTAGTATGATATTGAAGTCCCCTCCACATATGAGAGTTCCCTGACTCCTTGTTGTTGCTATTTCTATAATCTGTTTATACAGGGACCAGTCACTGCCGGGAGGGATATATACATTCAGGAGGCTAGTCATGGTACCATCAATCTTACCTGTTATCAATATATATCTACCCTCTTTATCTTTATATTCTGATATATGCTCATAATTAAGAGTTCCAGATAGCAAAATCGCCACCCCTCTTCGCCTCCCAGAACTGTGAGAAGAATAAAAGACATGTTTAAAACCCATCCTGTTCAATTTAACATGCTCATCATCAGCTAAGTGTGTTTCCTGTAGTAAAACAATTTGGGCTTTATCTCTTTTAAATTTAGTTAAGATTTTCCACCTTTTTACTGGGCTATGTAAGCCATTAATGTTGTTGGACACCAGTTTTATCAGCCTGCTACTCATCTAAATTATAGTCCTTATATTTATTAGGCACAGTTTAATGTGCTCCCCGCTCACCCTCATAAACAAAGAACAAAAACAAAACAAAAAAAAAAAATTGAAAAAGTCAACATCACACACAAACAAAATTCAAACTGAACTCTTAACTTCCAAGGTAGGGGTCTCAAGCTGAGGCCCTGCTTCGCCTCTAAAGGCATCTTCCTCATCTGTTAATGAGGGAGGCCCTCAATGGCTAAGACCCCACTGTAAAAAAACCCCGCAAGAAACCTTTGTTGTTTACATATTATGCACCATAAACCAAATGCACCTCTTAATTAACAGCATCTGAGTGGTTAAACCTTATTTTCCTGAAGGTGTAGGTGATGTTCTCTTAAAGGCTCTGAGTCTTTCTCTGTAGCCGGCTGTGGAGTCCTGCTTCTTGTCTGCTGCACCTCTCCTCGGTCCTCTCTCCACCCTGCTCCAGGACAGCTGCTTCAGTTGTTCCAGGACCGTTTCTGGTGATTTAATGACCTTCACAGCATAGCCTCTACTGGACATGTCCTCGGTAGCTTCCATCACTGTGTTGTAAATCTTCGTTTCATCAGCATATTTCACCCTCAACCGGGCTGGAAAGAGGGTCTGGAAAGGGATCTGCTTCTCCTTCAGGATCCTGCGCACGTCTGCGTATTCTTTTCGTTTTTTTTTAAATCAGAGGGGGGTAGTCATGATCCAAGTTCACTTGTTTACTGTTCCAGGTGAATCCTCTTTTCTGCCATGCCTTGCGAAGCAGGAATTCTTTTGTTTTAAAACTGAGGAATTTCACAACAATAGATCTCGGTGGAGCGTCACTTGGAGGTGGTGGGCCTAGAGAGCGATGTGCCCGTTCAATACTCATGTCGAGCTCGTCTTGGGACAGCTCCAGGCCTTCACATAGCAGCTTCTCAACAAAGTCACTCATTGTAGGTGTGTCTCGTTCTGTTGTCTCGGGCACGCCATAAATGCGTATGTTCTCTCTTCTTGTGCGGCTCTCCAAGTCCATTAATTTATCCTCCAACTTTATCTGTAGCTTTAACATTTCTGTCACTGCGTCCTCTGTATTTTGGATCCTCTCCTCCGCTTTTTCAATCCGCCCCTCGGCCTCGTCCAGTCTGGCGTTCACCTTTAGGATTTCTTCTTTAATTTCCCCTAACTGCGCATTATTTTCCAAGCGAAAGCTTCTTATTTCCTGTAGTACCGTGTCCAGTTCAGCCATCCCTCTACACCTGGTTGTTTAATTCAAGCCTCAGATTGCGATATCAGTTCTTTACTGCGCAGAGCTGCGATTAGCATTAGCCGCGATGCTAGCGGTACTTTCCGAACTTTAAACTTCTTTTTTTTATCCTCTTCGAAGCATCGGTTTTGGTGTATTTCACTCACCCCCTTTCTTATTCACCTCTCCGGACAAGTTTGCGTCGTGTTGATGGGGTTAGGTTTTTTATTTCTTCGGTTTCCTTAGGAGCTCGTTCACAGTGCGGCCATCGTGATGACGTTCGAACCGGAACGTAAATCATCTTTTAATTTGTCCATTGCTTTTTTTGATGTGTTTATTGTTTTTTCCTTAATTGTAATTTCTTTTGTAATACTTTGATCATTTTTATAAATCGTGAAAACTGGTAAATGATCACGTAAATCACTCGTTAAAATACCTCCCATCACATCCCCATTTGTTACATTTGTGAAAATATTATCAATTATTGTAGCACTATGAGTTGTAATTCTTGTTGGTTTTGATATTAACGGATAAACATTTAAACTATACAATGAATTTGTAAATGTACTGATGTTATTTGAATCTGTTTTATTTCCCAGGTCAATATTAAAGTCTCCACAGAAAAAAAT
>NW_023627752.1:0-2439 GCF_014905685.2 Nematolebias whitei | reverse complement strand
TTTAATCCTCATTCAAAGTAGAAATCAGGTTAATGATGCATTGTCTGATTTTCTGTCTTCAATGAGCAAGTGTGTAAGTTGGTCAAAGTTCAAGTTTCGGTCAACTGCAAGTTTACTGAAAAAGAAATGTCATGTTTAACTTTTTCAGAAAGATACTAGAGAATTGACTCCAATAAGTCTGAGTTCTTCATAATATCTTCTGTCTGTTCTTAAACAATCTAATCTTTTTCCTTGACTTTTTAATAACACCTTACATCACAAAAACACACCTCTGTTGGTCCATCGACCAATCAGAAAGTCCTCAAATGAACCGGAAGTGACCCTTTTTAAAAGGTGCAACACTTCTTAGTTCACAGCAGTTCCAGAGTTCAGAAGGCTGGAATTCAGGATGCTGGAGGAAGAAAAATAAGCTGAACGAGAGAAGATCAGAAGAATTATGAAATGTCTGTTCTGGATGATCTCACGACTCCTGAGGTTTAGTTGTTCTTACGGAGACGCTGGAAGAGTTGAAAGGAAAGCTCTACACAATGCTGAAACTATCATCTGCAAAGGTAAAGAGTCGATCGCAACCAAAGTGTACCGTTGGGACAAGCTGGTCTAGAAGGAGCGTGCTGTTCTGGTATAACAGACAAATTCCCTCCCCATCTCTCTCAACTTAAACTTCATTTTCATCTTTAAAATTCTTCTTTTTGCTAGAAATCATTCCAGATATTTTTCAGAAATGTCTGTGGTGAAGCAACGGAAAATCATGGCCGTATGGTTTTCCTGGTTGTAAAGCTGATTAATTATGTTGTTATTTTCATATTTTGCCAAATTAATGTAAATGTGTGATGTTAAATTTTGATTCTGAAAATAAATGACCACGTTCATTTTGATGGGTCAAAGATAATTAACGTCTCACGTTACGTTTTTAATAATTCAATGCACGACATTATACAGTCCAGAAAAATGAAAGAATCCGTTTAATTTATGAATATATACAGCATATGTTCATCTACATCCTTGTGAAAAAAATATCAAAATTAACTTTAAAATCCAATCCAGGATTAAGTAACAACTAGTAACACCCTAACTGTACTATGTTTTGTGTTTCTAACAGATGCTACGATGACTTCTAAAAATGGATGTCCCAATAAACACAATAAAAAAATTCAATGATGCATCAAATGTTGTCTGAGTATGTTTTAAGGTAATAACAAATGAGAAATCTGGAAAACAAAGATAATTCCTGAATCTGTCTTGTGTGCTTTGATGTGTACATAAGTTTATTGGAGGTCCTGAAACAACTTTTCTGAACACACAAAGATTTTTATTTTACCGTTGGCCAAGATGTCAGTTTGAAATCAGGCTGCTTACTGCAAAACCAAGAGTTTTTTTAAGACGGACAGTCTTCATTTGTATTGTTTTGTAGTAAGATAGGTCGGTTAGCTTCGTTAGCTTCGGAGCTCCACTACATGTTATAATATCTGGACTAGTTCAAGTACCTGATATTATACTTAATTTAAACGGTTTCTCTCTTTTTCGAGCTACTTGACAGATATGTGACAGAGATCAGTGACGTGAGACGTTAATTTTCTTTGACCCATCAAAATGAATGTGGTCATTTATTAACAGAATCAAAGTTTAACATCAAACATTGTACACGTGATTATTCTGATTGTATGCAATAACACAGCTTAATTAGCTAGCTTTACAATTAGAAACCATACGGCCATGATTTCCACTTGCAGCTTTTAAACCAACAGACATTTCTGAAAATATCTGAATGATTACTGGCAGATAGAAGAGTTTTAAAGATGGGAAAATGAAGTTTAAATGGAGAGAGATGGGTGAGGGAATTTGTCTGTTATAACCAGAACAACACGCTCCTTTGGACCCAGCTTATCCCACGGTACACTTCGCAGTTGAAGATCGACTCTTTACCTTGCAGATGATAGTTCGGCCTCGGTGTAGAGTTCTCTTTCAACGCTTTCCAGCGTCTCCGTAAGGATAGCAGAGAACCGTTCGAAGTAGTGACGGTACTTCGTTCGACAGCAGCTCACCTCTGAGTGGGCTCGCATGAGCTGTGAGTCCGTCAGAGGTTCCACTCAGATGTGGAAGATTCCATAATCCCCACGAGACGCGGAACTTTGTTCTGCGTTCTGCGTTCCGAACTGCATTCTCCGTTCTACATTCCAGCATTCTCCATTCCAACATTCTGCTTGGAACTAGGAAGTGTTGAACCTTTTAAAGAGGTCACTTCCGGTTCCTCTGAGAACTTCCTGATTGGTCGAAACAAACCAACAGGGTGTGGTCTTAGTGATGTAAGAGGTTATTAAAAGTCAAGGAGAAAGATTAGATTGTTTAAGAACAGACAGAAAAATGTTTTGAAGAAACCGAGACTTTTAGGTGTCAGTCCTCTTTTATCTATCTGAAAAAGTTAAACATGACATTTCTTTC
>NW_023627751.1:0-2441 GCF_014905685.2 Nematolebias whitei | reverse complement strand
TGAACCTGTATTTCTGGATTCAGATCAATGAAATGACAGTTTCTGTCGAACAAGGTTCTTAAGGTCAAGGGTTTTGACCTTAGGCTTAGTTTTGACATCAGGTTAAGTTCACTACAGTCCCCCCTTTGGAAATCATCACCTGTCCATGGGGATGAATTCCAAACATGAACTTACGCCTTCGATTGTCCTCGAAGCTTGATGTAATCCAGCAAAGAAACAAGAGTCAAGAGTAATCCAGCAAGGAAAACAAAAGTCAAAAGTAATCGAGCAAGGAAAACAAAGTCAAAGGTAATTCCACAATGTTCTTGGTAATTCCATTGTGTTGATTATAATTCCATAACGTCTCGGTAATTCCATTGTAGCAATGCTTTAACCCCTTGGAAACAGAGTCTGTAATCCATTGGAAAAAGTCATATAATCCACAACAGTAAATCCACAACTATTGGAAGTGTTGATTAATCAGCATACAGAGGGGCACCCTTGGATTGAACTGAAGATGCGGCCACTGGATGAAGAGTGGAGACCAACGTCAGGATTGTAGGTCGCCTCCAGCGAAGGTCGTCTCTGGGCGACGTCCAGTCGGTGCCGTTCTGGTTCAAATGTGACATGCAATTATGTGGTTTAAGGTGGGCTTATGAAGGGGATTTTACATAAGGCCTTAAACTATATGCACCTGGTGTGTAAGCTATTATGGTTGGGAACAGCTATAACTACCAGTTAAGGGGTGGAACATGCTGAAAAGGGGTAACTACAGGGGTTTATACCTATAGAAAAGGGGCCCAAACTATTTTTCCATTTCTAACTTGGTTTAAGTTAGCTTTACATGGTAAAATATAGTTTGGTTCAATTGTCTGTTGTTTTTTAGACGAACGACTTGAGATTGGGTGTTTGGTTTCCCATAAATGTTTTTGGAAGTCTATGGCGAGACTCATCAAAAAGAATTAGCTATCCCCCCGAATAGAATTGTTCGAGTAGGTTCGGCTTAAGCGTTGTGAGATCAATGTAGATTATGGTACTTAAGGTAGCAATAATATACATTGACTCCGCAAAGATTGCAATTTAACGAATGAACTGCATGTTGGCATGGCTAAAGGCCTCTTAGTCTCTAACTTAACTTACACACAAAATTCATTCTTACCTCAGAAACAACCAAAACCAATTAAACAACGTTTCAACACCGACAAGAGTAGTGACTAAGCAATTAAAACATCGTTTCACTGCTTCACCTCACCCTGGTTGTCAGATTCAGTCACGCTGTCCCGTGTGAGTGGCTTCTTTGCAGACCCGCATACGCGAGACATAATCATATCGAGGTGCGCTGCATGGCGATCCAGGTCGACTCGGTGTGACGTGTGGCTCCGGAACAGGGATGCGAGTATCCCACACAATACGAGGGTTATCGTCATTAGCAGGGCTATGATTAACGTGTCCGCGCTCGACCACGCATAGGTAATTGGTTGGATCGGGTTCTTAATTGTGGACCTGAGGGACTTGAGAACTCGGTTTATTGGTTCCACGTCGACGACTTGGGTGCCTTCAAAACGGATCCTTCCCAGAGTTTCTGGATCTATGTCTATAGACATGTTCACCAGGTACTCTGAGTCATCCAGAGTCACGTCCCATTGTTCCGGATCGAGGTGATAGAGCGTCAAATCAGCAATGTGTATGGTTGTTCCCTGGGGAACACTGATCCACATTGTTTTGTCTGGTAACGTCAAAGGTCTATTTGCTCCAGGTTGATCATAGGCTATGATCGCCTTTCTTTGAGGAGCGTTCACTAGCCAACGTGAGCCAATTATTTCCGCTTTTGCAGCTTTAGCCAGGTGTCGAGGCGTTATGGTCGTTGAGCACTTAGAATTTTTCGGAATAGGTGTCAACCCGCATAAGCCCGCGGTTTGATTCCACACAAACGGCTTACTCGCGCACAGATAATGTATCTCCCGAGTGAGAACACACATCTGAAGTTTTGGAGCTAGGTAAACTGAGGGGTTATCGTCGTGGTACGCAACCATCCTTGGTGTGTCAATTTGAACATGGTTTTCACCGTGCCAATTGCCAACATTAACAACGTCCCTGAGTCTGTATATGCCATTTGAGGGAATTATCGGTAGGTTGATAATGAACGCCATTTCAAACGTTTTGTGATTGACGTAGATTGGGATTGCGCTACCGAGAGTGTAAGCCAGGTGAGCCTGTATTTGCGTGACTCTTTCGCACGTAGCGGAGCTGAGGATGTCGTTCACCATCTGTAGAGAGACTAGATACGGTGGGATCCTACCGGTGGCTAGTGTATCTACCGACGAACTGATATCTCTAAGCATGTCAGCAAAAATCCTATCCATTAGGTGTGCGACAGCGTAATCCGCTTCAACCTTAAGGGCTAACTCATTTACCGCTATTACGAGGGCTTTGATCTCTTGGGTGTGAGTATTCAGCACTAG
>NW_023627750.1:0-2441 GCF_014905685.2 Nematolebias whitei | reverse complement strand
TCTCTGTCAGTTGTTGAACAATCTCATTCCCTGACCTTGGCTTATCACAACACCTTACGTCAAAAACCACACCTCTTTCTGGTCCACCGACCAATCAGAAAGCTCTCAAATGACCCGGAAGTCGACCCATTAAAAATGTGGCAACTTCTCGGTTCTGGGAGTCTGAGAGTGGCAGAGTCTGAGACAATGAGAGAGTCTGAGACAATGAAGAGTTGCTGAGAGTTAAAGAGTGCAGTCGTTCCTAAGAAGGAAAGAATCGTTGGAGTTGAGGAATGAAAGGAGTTCAGAGTTCTTGGATGCAGAACGCGTTCAGGATGATCCAGAGACGTTTTGGAATTATAATTTCTGTTTGAACAAACCACGCACGACTCTGAGGGTTTGGTAGTTCTCACGGAGACGCTGAAAAGAGTCAGAAAGGGACCTACGCCGACGCTGAAATATCATCAACAAGGTAAAAGTTCTTCTTCGACCAAGTGTACCGTGGGCAAGCTGAGATCTGATGGAGCGTGCAATTTCTGGTCAACAGATATTAATTCCCTCACATATTTCTCTGTAAGATAAATCTCCATTTCATCTTAAACTCTCCTCTTTCTCATAAAATCAATACAGATATTTTAGAAATATCTGAAGCAAAGTCCTCAAATCACCGCCGCGTGATTTGAAGTTCATTAGTTGTGAAACTTGTCTGTTATTATTTTCATATTTTGCCAAATTAATGTAAATGTTTGATGTTAAACTTTGATTCTGAAAATAAATGGCCGCATTCATTTTGATGGGTCAAAGATAAATAACGTCTCTCGTTACATTTTTGTTAAAATTCAATGCACGACTTACACAGTCAGAAAGATGAGGAACTCGTGAAAAAGTATGCATATATTTCCCTATATTTGTCATACTACACACCTTCATCTCCTTCATACTTTAATGAATTTACTCTATTTTACAATTGTTTAGATAAACCATACCATACCATTTTATTTATAGAGCACTTAAAACAGTGACAAGGCCAACCAAAGTGCTGTACAGACAGAACAACAGATAACACACAAAGCAAAATACAAAATGAGGTAAATCAGAATATAGATATAAAAACGATGCAGATAATGACGACAAACCAGTGTGGAGCATACATGATCAAAACACAGATCATCCGGTGTTGAATGCTACTGAATAGTAGTGGGTTTTTAAACAGGACTTGAAAACCGAGAGGGAGGGGGCCTGTCTGACAAGCAGAGGTAACTCGTTCCAGAGTCTTGGTCCTGCTACAGAGAAGGCCCTGTCACCTCTGCGCTTAAGACGAGTTCCTGGAACTGTGAGGAGTAACTGGTCCGCTGACCTCAGAGAACGTGGTGGGACATACAGTTGTAGCAGATCAGAAAGATGGAGGGGGGGGGGTCGAAACTGTTGTGATTTGTAGACCTACATGAGTATTTTGAACTGGATTCGAAAGTGAACTGGTAACCAGTGCAGTGAGGCCAAAACTGGTGTAATGTGCTCTCTTTTGCCTGTACTGGTTAAAAATCGGGCTGCTGCATTCTGGACCAGTTGTAGTCATGCAATGGAGGTCTGACTGGTACCAAACTGGAGCGAATTGCAGTAATTAAGCCTAGATGTCTTGGGACCCGAAAGTCCCAGGTTCGATCCCCAGTCACTGCATATCACGTGGTGTCTCTGGGCAGCACACCTCATCCTCAAAATGCCTCCTGGGCGCTTTCAATAGCTACCCACTGCACCACCTGGTGGTGGATGGGTTAAATGCAGAGACTAATTTCGCCATTGTATGGAAACATACAATGCTGACATTGTGATGACATTATTATTATTATTATGTAATGAATGCATGTATTACTGTCTCCAGTTTATTTTTGGACAATATGGGCTTCAGTTTAGACAGCCACCTAAGTTGGAAGAAGCATGATTTAACAATCATGTTTACATGATTGCTAAGTTTCAGGGAAGGGTTCATTATCACTCCCAGATTAGTGACTCGTTGTTTTTCTGACAGGGTTAGAGCGGAGAGGTCGATGCAGTGGTTTGTGATCGTGTCGTTGGGAGGGAACAACATGACTTCAGACTTCTTTTCATTGAAACTTAAGAAATTTAAAGCCATCCAGTCCCTGATGTCAGCCAGGCAGAGGTTGAATAGAGCATGTGCTATTGTGTCTTAGGGGGAAGTAAATTTGACAGTCATCGGCGTAGAAGTGGAAGGGCATGTTGTGTTTCCAGAAAATAGCACCAAGTGGCAGCAGGTATAAAGAGAATAGGAGGGGACCAAGGATGGACCCCTGCGGAACCCCCCATTTAAGCTCTGCCTCTGCGGAACTAAAATCCTTGATGGAGACACAAAAGGATCTGTCAGAGAGGTAAGATCTGAACCAATTGAGGGCTGACCCAGTGATGCCCATCCACTGCTCCAACCTAGCAATGAGGATCTCATGGTC
>NW_023627749.1:166-2442 GCF_014905685.2 Nematolebias whitei | reverse complement strand
GAGTATTTTTGTTTTATCTGTATAGCTGTAAGCCGTTTTGTGATTTATATTTTTAATAAAGTCATTCATTGTGTAAAAGAATGTATAGTATTTGTATTGTCAGAAGATAAGAAAATGTAAAGTTGTAGATCATCTGCATTTTCATGAGAGTTTACATTGTTTCTAAATGACATAATCAAGTGGAAGCTAGATTAAAACTGGACCAAAGATTGAGCCTTGAGGCACACCACCACAAACAACATCCACTTTGTCAAAGTTAAAATCACCACTGGGCACAGTAACTGTCAGTCTACACTACATATATACTACATTTTTCACTGTCTCTTACATTTGTCATGTTGCACAAAACCACCTATTTGCAGATAGTGAACTATTTGTTTCATAAACCATGCAGATCTTGTCCTGTGTTAGCTGTAACTGCAGAGTGTAATTAAAAAAAGTATACAGGACAGTCTCTTTGGCTGTTAAATCAGGATTGTCATTGATCCTTTAAAGAAAAATAAAATTAAATAATGTATTGTTTCTTTCTGTCATAATTCTTTGTCATATTGCAGAAATGAAGGTGGCGCCATCTTCTGTATAATACAAATTCTGCACTTTATGAAGCAAAACTGCCATTTCCTAATCAAAGAGACAAAAAAATACTGTGTCCTTTTGGATAAACTATTACTATTATTACTAGAGTTATACATCCTGTTTAATTCTTATACATATTTACATTTAATCTAAATATAATAATGTCTTAATGGAGGAGCCTGGAAATGGTCCTGACTCTTCCAAACAATTTTTTAAAGAAATAATGAAGACCTCATTTAAAATGACACAGGAATAAATCCTGTTAAGAATACACATGAATTGCAAATATCTAATTCTTGTTTAGTATGAAGAAACATGACCTTGAAAAAGAAAAGAAATTGTTAAACTGTTTTGGCAGCCACTTTTACTTGACACAAGTAAAAACAGTATAAACTTTCAAATACAATGTTTTTTTTATTTATTTTATTTTTTTATTTTTTAGGGGAGGTGTTGGGGTTATCTTAGAAATACATAGTAAATAGTTATACATGCATTATACGTGCATTTTATAAATAAATGTAAATAGTTATACATGCATTTTATGTGCAAGGTTATTATTATACTTTTTGAAAGAGTGAACGTCAAATCTTACCCATCTTACTCCTTTTCAGGTCGCAGGGGTCACTGGTGCCCATGTCCATCTGTCACTGTGTAAGATGCGGGGGACACCATGGACAGGTCTCCAGTCCATCACAGGGACACAAAATGAGACAAACAACCTTTCTCACATGGAAAATTTAGTTACTAATCAGCCTAACATGCATGTTTTTGGTCTGTGGGAGGAAACTAGAGTACCTGGAGAAAACCCACACATGCACAGAAAGAACATGCAAACTCATCAGACTTAACTAAAAAAGACATCTAACCACTTCAACGTACTTTTTCCTGTACAGTTTATGGTCTAAAACAATTGCTGCATTTACCCTTTTCATTATCTGTTAAATTACCCAAGTAAAGTCCATCCATGATACACTGAGAAGTAACATGCACACACACAAAGTCAAAAAGTGTTAACCTTTGATCAACACAAAGTTTGGTAGATGAAGCAAAAAAAGGCTGATCAGTAACAAAGAGAATAATTGTTTGAATAAAATTGGGTTGGTTAAGCAAATTATTTACAAAGTAAATAATGAAGTTGATTCTTTTTTAAATATTCATTTTATAAACCTTTTAGAAAATGGGGATGGTAGTAGCCTGAAGAACAAATACTGTGTTGTTTTCCATTTAACCCTGGACTTGTGTTGTGTACTCACATTTTTTAATAACAGCTTGTACAGTGTGCTAAACTTATTGAGACTATAGACTTCAGCTGATGTCTTTAGAATAAAACTTGCAGCTGACCATGTGTTTCACACAGTTCTGTCTTTAGAAGGGACTAAACCAGAAGATCGCATGTCTTGGCACATCATCAGAAACAAACATTCTTGAATGGCTACATTTAACATGATGCCAACAGGCAAATATATACAGTTTATACAGTGAAAAGAGCTCATATAATATGCCAACAAAGTGCATGAAGAAGTCCCAGTTCAGCTGATTACCTTCAAATTCTGAGTATAATTTAAATTTTCTGACTACTCATGTAACTTAGAATGGTAACATTTAACAATCGAAGTAACTTCTCTGTCTAACTACAGATGATGCTTCCTTAACAGGAAGTGAAAAGGCTTATGTCCACTCTGAGACCACTACAAACTACC
>NW_023627749.1:0-156 GCF_014905685.2 Nematolebias whitei | reverse complement strand
AAATAGACCAGTCAAAATAGACCAGTCAAAATAGACCAGTCAAAATAAATCAGTCACAGGAAACTGTCTTATATTTACCTGTATTATTATCTTAGACCTTAGCTAAGAACTGTCTAAAGGGCCACCATGAACTATCACTTGAGTCACCTTGGTCTA
>NW_023627748.1:1082-2442 GCF_014905685.2 Nematolebias whitei | reverse complement strand
AAAGTCAGGGAATTATTAAATGATAAAGCTCTGTACATGTTGTATAACACAATCATTGTTCCACATTTAATCTATTGCACTGATGTTTGGGGGAAAGCATGTAAAACATTTACAAAACCTATTTTTATTTTACAGAAAAGAGCTGTAAGAATCATCACTAGAAAGCATTACAGTCACCCATCAAGCACATTATTTTATCAACTGAAGTTATTGAAGATCCATGATTTGGTAGATTATAGTATTTTATCAGTTATGTATAGGGCTCAAAATAACACATTACCTTAAATATCCAAATAAATTTTGTTAAAAGACAAAGTAGCTATAATCTTAAGGGGATAGAGATATTTGTCAAACCAAAATTCAGAACTAGTCTGAAGGGAAGGTCTACCTCAATCCAAGGAATTGGATTGTGGAATGGTCTAGAGAGTGATGTTAAAAATGCCAAGTCACTGTGTACATTTAAGAAAAAGATCAAAGCTGGATTGTTAAAAAAAAAAAAAATATATATATATATATATGAAGTAGCTTAGTGTGTTTTTTGTATTAGAATTAGAAAAATTAGAAAGAGTTATTCATTTTGTTCTGATACTTGAAAATTATGATTGAAATAATTGTTTGAAAAAAGGGGCAGATATAATAAGATTTTTTCATCTTTCTGCTGCCTTTCATTTTAAATCTCTTGTATCTTTTTATATTGTTATGGAATTGTTTTGTACTTTTTTAAAATTAATACACTTTTTACCAAATTAATAAACAACATTTTGATATCAACAGATAATATATTAGTTTAATCTGCTCTTAAGATTTAAAACATTTTCAATGTATGATCAAATTATTTGGACTGATTAGTTAAACTGAGAGTTGAATTAAGTTTCTTTGAACAATATTTTTTTTCTTTATGTTATACGTCCAAGTTTTCAGCTTAGTTTGAACTTATAAACTGAAAATATTGTCAAATTTAAGAAGAAATGTTGGTTAGTTTGTTTAAAATGGGTTATCCACAAATGCTTACTTAATTTTTACTTGTTGAAAGTGTTTATTTAAGTTAGTTATTCTTATTAAGGCATTATCAAGGTGTAAACTCCAATAATTTGCAGTTTAGATTTTAGTGTAGTACTTTCTTTGACCACTAAGGTATCGCTGTTTGGATAAGACGTGTGTACCTTTAAAGGAAAAGGCGGAGCTTTGACGTTTCTCGTTCTGGGTCAGGCTCTGTTCAAAATGGTGGCCGTTCGGTTGGGAACTATTAGTCTTTTGTGTCAGTACAACACTTAATAAAATCAATAAACAAATTCTCAACCTCTTTTGTGGAGAAAACAGAACTTTAAAAAGCGATCAGCTTTCTAGTGTTGCGTTATGA
>NW_023627748.1:0-1072 GCF_014905685.2 Nematolebias whitei | reverse complement strand
CATAGGTCGGGTTGGGGCGTAACGTCACCTTGGAACCATCATATGCAAATTGGGTACACAAGTGGTGAACCGAAAGTGCACGGATGTCACTCACACGTTTTGCTGAGCACAGAGCCAGAAGAAGAGCTGTTTTATAGGACAACATGTTCATATTGATCTGCTATAAGGGTTCGAAAGGTGAATCACACAGCACATCTAAAACCAGCAACAGGTCCCACTGTGGTGCCAATGTTCTGCGCGGTGGCCTTTTACGCAGTGCTCCTTTCATGAACCAAACCACGAGAGGATGGGAGCCAGGTGATTTTCCTTCCCATCCATTATAACAAGCAGAAATAGCAGATAAATAGACTTTGATTGTAGAAAAAGAGCTACCTTTCTCTAACAAGTCCTGTAAAAATGTGAGAACATCTGTTATGGTGCTGAGGAAAGAAACAATATTTCTCTCCTGACGCCAGGCATCGAAAACACGCCATTTAAGCGTGTATAAGGTCTGTGTGGAGCCTGCTCCAGCACACTGGATAGTGTCCACCACATTACTAGGAAGACCAGAGGCTATTAACTTCTCCCTCTCAGGGACAAGACCCACAGGTTCCAGATCTCTGGGTGGGGATGCCAAATTTGGCCGTGAGCCTGAGTTACGAGATCTTTGCACACAGGAAGGTGCCATGGCCATTGAAAGTGTTGTTTTCATTTAATATTGTCTCATGGTATGGGAGCCAGAGACAGGACCAAGTTTTCCCGGGTGGTCAAACAAGGTAATAAAGTCATTGGTCATCAACAAATGACACTTGCAGACCTGTACAGTCAGGTTCTGGAAAAAAAGGCAATCCAGGTTTACAATGACCCAACTCATCCACTACAACCATTATTCAGGTTGGTACCATCTGGCAGAAGACTCCTGGTTCCTTTAGCAAAGAAAAATGGGTACAAAAAGTCATTTGTTCCCTCTGCGGTGAATGTACTTAACAAGGTCCTATTTAAACGCAGCCTCACATAACACACTACTGTCTGCTGGGATGTTTCCATATTTTAATGTATCGTATATTTTAGAATGGTTTTAACTGAATGTTTT
>NW_023627747.1:0-2442 GCF_014905685.2 Nematolebias whitei | reverse complement strand
TCACAACACTAACGGCTCAAACAGGTAAAACATCTTCATTTAATTCGCTTAAAATAGTAGCCACGGATCAGTAAAGCTGTTTATATAAATCTAACTTTGATATTCTACAAGAACAGTTCGCTTTGTTCACTTAGCTTTGCGAGGCGACTAGCGTGATAGCTAAGTAGCTAGCATAAAGCAAGTAGCTAACAAGAAGGTAACGATCAGAGCCGAGGCATTCAGCTCTCAGTGTCCGGAGGACCAGGAGCTGATTCAATGCTCAATTAATTCACTGCGATCTGGACTGAAGAAGCTGATATAAAACCAGGCTTTTCCTAACAAAGACGCTTAACTCGAAAATTCTGGCGACAACGCTGATGGTAAAATGATTCACCATTCTCCATGACAGATCACATGTGGCTGGTATGATCAGCAACATGACAGATCACACGTGGCTGGTATGACCAGCAACATGACAGATCACACGTGGCTGGTATGACCAGCAACATGACAGATCACACGTGGCTGGTATGACCAGCAACATGACAGATCACATGTGGCTGGTATGATCAGCAGCATGACAGATCACACGTGGCTGGTATGACCAGCAACATGACGGATCACATGTGGCTGGTATGATCAGCAACATGACAGATCACACGTGGCTGGTATGACCAGCAACATGACAGATCACACGTGGCTGGTATGACCAGCAACATGACAGATCACATGTGGCTGGTATGACCAGCAACATGACAGATCACATGTGGCTGGTGTGACCAGCAGCTTCTCTTGTTGTGATGATTAGTAAGCACTTCATCTGTCAGCTCGGTGAAGTGTGTGTCCGTCGGCCGCAGCCTGTTGACGTTTCTAACCAGATGTGTGTTTCTGTCTGGTAGAGCAGTTGTTTGTTGTTTCACTCCATTCGTTCGGTCTTCTGTGACAGGCCTTGGGGCCATGGCTAAAGACCCATTAGCCGAGGCAGGCTTTTATTTTGATGAGCTCAACAAGCTGAGGGTTTTGGAGCCTGATGTCAGCCAGAAGACATCAGAGCTGAAGGAGGAGTGCAAAGAATTTGTGGACAGTAAGTATGCAGGATTTTGTTGACCATGTCAGGTTGTGCCTGTTTTTCCTTTCAGCAATAAAAGGTTCAACAGTGTGTACAAGTATTTATCTTAACTTTGCAGAAATTGGACAGTTTCAGAAGATCGTAGGTGGCCTAATTGAGCTGGTGGATGGCCTGGCAAAAGAAGCCGAGACAGAGAAGATGAAGGTAACGCTGACAGAACTGCAGCATGATTATTAAATGCATATATGGCAGTGCTTTGATCCAGCTGAACATGTCTGCACTGTGGTGAACCCACCTCCACCTGCCTCCTTCACCCTGGACGGCTTCTCTCCATGACCTATCAGACTTTCATTTATTTTATTAAGCTTTATTTAGCAGCACGGTGGAGCAGCTGGTAGAGCTGCTGCCTCTCAGCGAGCAGGTCCTTGGTTCAAACCCCGGTCCAGGGCCCTTTCTGGGTGGAGTTTGCATGTTCTCTCCGTGCATGCGTGGGTTTTCTCCGGGTGCTCCGGTTTCCTCCCACAGATCAAAAACATGCATGTTAAGCTGATTGGTAACTCTAAATTGTCCCTAGGTGTGAGTGAGAGAGTGAATGGTTGTTCGTCTCATTTGTCTCTATGTGTCCCTGTGATGGACTTGCGACCCGTCCAGGGTGTCCCCCGCCCCTCACACGGTGATTGCTGGACATGGGCACCGGCGACCCCCGTGACCCAAAATGGAAGAAGCGGGTAAAAGAATGGATGGATGAAGTTTTATTTAACCTGTCAAAGCCCGTTGAAATCACAGATCTCTTTTGCAATGGAGGCCTGGGCCTTAAGGCAGTCGAACATTCATGTTTTTAATCTGTGGGAGGAAACCAGAGCACCTGGAGGAAACCCTGAGTAAAACATCCTGTCTTCAGTTAGTTTTCCGTCAGTTAGACATGACACAACTCTTCAGGATTTAAAGTGTCTGATATGCTTACACTGTGTGCCACTCACTGTCTGACCTGAGAGAGAAACTTGTTGCTCCCTTTAGGCAATTGGAGCCAGGAACTTGTTGAAGTCTGTGGCGAAACAAAGAGAGGCCCAACAGCAGCAGCTTCAAACTCTTATTGCTGAGAAGAAGATGCAGCTCGAGAGGTAAAACAGAGCAACATTTGTTTGTGCCAGTTAGGCCATAATTCCTCCTCATATTTTCATAACGTCTTAATTCTTTTCAGGCTCAGGAGGAGCCAGTACCTAGTTCACTTATCAAAGAGTGACCCACTACTTAGTCTAAGTCTAATATTAAAATTTGTACTTTCTTTCTTTCCTAATGATACCAGCAATATAAAACTCCATATTTAAAAAGATAAGGTCAAGAGCAACCAGCAATAAGCAAATTTTTTTTTGACTTGGGGGGGGGGGGGGGGG
>NW_023627746.1:2086-2442 GCF_014905685.2 Nematolebias whitei | reverse complement strand
CTGAGTCATTGGCCACCTGGATAAGGGTACTTGTTTATTTAGCTTTCTGTAATCTATGGTAAGTCTCCACTTACCATTTGGTTTTAAAACTGGCCATAAAGGCGCAGAGTAGGTGCTGTTACATTGTCTGATTATACCTTTGACCAAAAGGTCATCAATGATCTCCTGGACAGGCTGGTGTGCTGCCAGAGGGATCTTGTATTTTCTGACAAATGTTGGCGGTGCGTTGGGTGGGGTTGGGATTCTCACTGCGTGGAGTGAGGTCAACTCACAATCTGTGGAGTCAGTTGAAAATGACTTTTCATATTTTAGAAGAACTTGGCGGAGTTTGTCTCTTTCTTCATCAGATGTCAGAG
>NW_023627746.1:154-1986 GCF_014905685.2 Nematolebias whitei | reverse complement strand
AAATGACTTTTCATATTTTAAAAGAACTTGGCGTAGTTTGTCTCTTTCTTCATCAGATGTCAGAGCGTCGGCTTGGGCGACCACCTGATCAATCTGTGATGAGACTGTTAAGGGTTCTTGCTCCTTGGGGAGCTCCAATGAATCCCTTTCTGAGTCGTCGGGCCTGTCTATGGGTAAGACACCATAGGTTTGAGGTCCTTGGTCGACATCATCGGTTGAGAAAAGGGCTATGGCCTGTGTTGGTTTTGTAAACCATACTGGCCCAGCTTCTTGACTCGGTACCAGGTTGTCTGGGAGTCCTCCCAGAAATGGAAGGCCTAGTTCAAAATCATGAAAGTCAGTTGAAATCAACCATCCTAGCATAGTGTTTTTTGGGATCAGCACCTCATCCATGCCCGTGTTACACACAGCAATAGATGTGGTCCTGGAGTCAAGACTCACTTGGTTCGTGGCTTCCACGGACAGTCCCAAGTTGAAAAATGCAGGAGAGGGTTGAAAATATGCCTGTTTATGGCTAATAGCTTGTCCAGCTATTATGTGAATTCGCACCATTAGGTTAATCACCTGAGGTGGTACTGTGGTGTCTTGGTTGCTAGCAACCTGGCAGGCCTCTGGAATGGTCTGCCCAGCCTTAAGGTTTGCTGTGTCTAGCACAGGAGGATCCTTTGTGGCTGGTTTGAGGGACCACAGCACCTTGTTGATGGTGTCCACGCGGACACCCAACCTTACCAACATGTCAGAGCCTATGTAGGATGCATGTGGTAAGTTTTGGATAACGAGAAATGGGTGAACCAGTTCTCGTTGGTTCCAGTTTAGTTTTAGGTTAATGACCCCTTCTGCGGTCATTACCTGTGAACTATTGGGAACTAATGGAAAGCGGAAAGCTTTTTTAATTAGTTCTAGACCAACGTGTTTGTGGACCAAGGTTTCGTAGAAAGCTCGGTTAATTGCTGATTTATCTGTCCACAGAGACAGTACAGCATCGTTGGTGTGGGACCCTTGGATCTCTACACCCTTAACTACCAGTGGTAGGTAGTGTTTGGTGGACTCTGGCTGCTCCAGCTCACAGAGGAGGCTGTCTTGTTGAGTCAGAGTTTGGACCACTTGGTGGGTCTCTTTGGTTTCACATGATGTCAGAGGAGTACTCCTCGGGTTCGTGTCCTCGGCTGAGGAGTCCTTTGTGCCTTCCACGGTACCTGCTGTTGGGCAGTCTGTGTCACACTCCGGAGGCGTATCTATTGGCAGTGGTTTGCTCACTTTTGTCCACATTATTTGATCACCATAATCTATAATCGCGTTAAAGCGATTTATAAAATCCTGGCCAACCAAAAATGGGAATGAGTCAACGTGAGTCACGTGTACCGGGTGGTACAGTGTCATATTGCCAATCTGCATGTGAACCATTGCTATAGCTGTCAGGGTTGTTTTATTCTCTGAGAGACCCTGCATTTCTATAGCACAATCAGATAGAGGTATTATCCTGTTTTTCTCGGCTGCGGCTGTCCTCAGCTCCTCGAACAGTTTAGCTGACATAATTGTTATGTCTGCCCCACCGTCCAAGAGTGCTTCGTGGGTGAGGACACCTTCGAGTGTTACTGACAGGTACGCCTTTTTGGCGGCCCCCTTTCTGATAAAGTTACACAGAAACCTCTTGGGTTTTTTCTGACGCTTCTTCATGCGTTCAGAAGTGCTTGTGTAATCTTGGATTGTCTGAACCGTCAGCACAGCTGTAGCTGTTTCTGCGTGTTCAGCTTGCGATGACTCGTCATCGTTTGTGTGTGTGTTTACCCCCCCTTCATCCGATGAGGGGTTGTTTGAGGCAACAACAGCAA
>NW_023627745.1:1226-2442 GCF_014905685.2 Nematolebias whitei | reverse complement strand
TCTGTATGAATGGGTATTTGTTAGGCCGAGACTCGGACTGCCCCCTCTTTGATACAACTGGGGGTGCTTGGCATCGCGCCCCTATCGCCCCTGGTGGGGTGTGCCCTTGCCTGCCGGCGCGCTTGGGGCCCTTGGTGTCAGGGGCTGGGCGCTTGGGCGTGTGTCGGCTCGGACTGGTGTCTGCCTGTTGGGCCTTGGCCTGGGTGGTGTGAGTCCTCGGTGCCCGGGCCTGGACCTACATCGGTGTGGCGGGTTCCGACGGAGGCCTATGAGTTTGTCGCTGTTGGCCCCGGGTGTCACTGTATGTGGTCGCTGGTGGGGATCTTTCGGTTCTCCCCTGTGGTCGGATCTGGGGGGTGGGTGAGTGGTTTGTCCTGTGTGGGTGGCCCTGGGGGCTCCGCGGTCGGGGTCCCTTCTGGGGTCTTGGGCTCTGGTCCCTCCTTTTTCGTCTGCCTCTGGTCTTGGGGGTCGCGTCTCTGCTGCTTCACAGTTACTATTAAATGTTCTATTAGAGAAGCCTTATACACTTATGCATGCTCACAACCACGCACAAATAGATGCAGGGATGCTTATGTAGGCTTTATATGTAGATATATAGATATGTATATGAGTGTATATTCATGTGTATGTATGTATGTATATAGGCGTAGGTATGGGTACATATATTTATGGAAACTTACTGCAAAGCCATGAATGTTTTAAGTTTTTTATACATATGTATTTTGTTGCTGTGTTTTGTCATGTTCTTTGCAGGTGAACAGACAGTGGCCGGGTGTTTTGCCGTGTGCTCTCTTTGTGTATATTTCTTATATTTTGGAGTCTTACTTTGTCTTTTCCTTCTTTCTATCCTATTATAAAAAATAAAATAAAAAAAAATCTACACTAGATAATCACTAGAATAAATATTTCATAATAATGGTGTGGAGAGGATATCTGTAAGGGGAGAAGGGAGGCCATCTATTAAAAAGGAGAAAAAAATAATAATAATAAAATAAAAGTATTCTCAGAAACATACACTGAGACTTTAATTTCAAATGTTTCCTTCTCACCATGAGCAGTCTGAACCTGAGGTGTTCCACATCAGACCTCCACCCTGTTTCTTGGCCCATCTCGGCCTCAGTTCTGCTGCATGTGCTGCAGCACATGAGAACTAGAAATGATTAGTCTCCTCATTTTATATATATATATATATATAAATATATATGATATATATATA